>NC_092211.1:20105104-20188543 GCF_043381705.1 Parasteatoda tepidariorum | reverse complement strand
TAAGCTTCTTTTCACGCTCCTTAACCGACGCTCAGAAAAAATACAGCGCTTATGACAGGGAACTGTTGTCAATCTACACTGCTATTAAGCATTTTAGACACATTTTGGAAGGAAGGTCTTTCACCATCTACACAGACCACAAACCTATCATCTTCGCTTTTCAGCAAAAGCTGGACAAAGCTTCCCCTAGACAAGCCAGACAATTGAGTTACATTGCTCAATTTTCAACGGATATTCGCTACGTCGCTGGAGAAGAGAACGTTGTGGCCGATGCTCTCTCTAGAATTAATGCCATCTCCACACCATCTCCAATCGATTACTCAACCATGGCAGACTTTCAAAACGATGATGATTTAATAATTTTGAAAAACAATCCAAGACTGAAAATGGTTGAAATTCCCATTCCGGAAACCAACAAATCGATTTATTGTGATGTCTCTACACCCAGTAACCGTCCATACATTCCCTTAAAATTTCGAAGACAGATATTTTCCGCTATTCATAGCCTCTCACATACAGGGATTAGGAGCACAAGGAAACTAATCACGAAAAGATTCATATGGCCAAGTATCAATAAAGATTGCCAATTATGGTGCAGGGCATGTGTGGATTGCCAACGATCCAAAGTTCAGAAACATACAAAATCCCCTCTGATGGACTTCAAGGTCCCACCCGAACGCTTCCAACATGTTCACATCGACATTGTTGGCCCCTTGCCTCCTTGCCAAGGTTTCAGATACTTGCTAACGATGATTGACCGTTTTTCAAGATGGGTTGAAGCACTACCTATGACGGATCAATCAGCAGAAACAGTAGCAAAAGGCATGATTTCAACCTGGTTTTCTCGTTTCGGCGTACCACAACGCATTACATCCGATCAAGGACGCCAGTTTGAATGCCAACTCTTCTCATCGTTGAGCAGATATTTGGGATTTCAAACCTCTAGGACAACTGCTTACCATCCACAAGCGAACGGACTGATTGAGCGTCAACACAGAACTATAAAAGCCAGCCTGAGATGCCATTTGCAACAAAATAAATCTTGGGTAGACGCTTTACCTTTTGTTCTTCTCGGATTACGTACGGCACTAAAAGAAGATATCGGATATTCTTCAGCTGAGCTTCTTTACGGAAGTCCTCTCTGTTTACCTGGAGAATTTGTTACTAAAATCCCTAATGTCACGCACTCAGACTTCGTGCATAGGCTACAAAGTATCATACGTAGCATGAAACCTTCTGCAACGACTACTCATGGCACTAAAGCCGTATTTGTTTCAAAACAACTTTCGAATTGCTCGCATGTATTCATCTACAATAATGCTGCCACTTCATCATTGCAACCAGTTTATCTTGGTCCTTACGTTGTCAAGCTCCGAACATCGAAATACTTTGATATTGAAATCAATGGAAAAGTCAAAAGAATTTCAATTGATAGGCTAAAGCCATGCTTTACTATACAGGACAATACCGAGCATTCGCCTGATACTCACAAACCAAGGGTTGACACAGATTCACACCCTCAGTGCGAACCCCAGGAACAAATCTCGTCCTCTAACAACCACAAGCAAACCACACGTAGTGGAAGAACCGTCAGGTTCCCACCTCATTTAGAGGATTATGTTTCTTAATCGTTTCCACTGGGAAGGGAGTGTGTAGCGTGCTCTATGTTCCCTCTTTAATTTAATTTCCAATCTCTTGTATATATATATTTGTTTTGTGGTGAGTGGCATCATGTTTTTGTTGCTGTTCCAAAAAGTGTAAAATAAATTGTTTGTGTTATTTCCTTATTCCTGTCATCATTTATTTTACTTGCTAAAGATTGAAAAATATTGAAGGGAAAATTATTCAGCCTAAAACAGCTCCTTCACTAGTAACTATGGTTGAATAAGCAAATATCATTCCTCCGTTTTTAATTAACCCAAGTTCTGAAAACCGAAACTCTGAATGATCTCTGGTTTTGAAAATTCAATAAACAAGCAAATAAATTACGAGTGATGAATAGAAATCTTTAAGCAATATACAAAATAATATACTGGTTTTAAGAAATAAAAAAAAATTAGAATTTAAATTAAATTGCTTTTTAATGATCAATACTGATTACACGCAATGCTTAGGTACAGCGGGATGTCAGAAAATAATATATATAAAGATGCGCACTCCATTTTTGTGCGTAAAACCGGTCAGTGAAAAGCGTGTTGCTTTCCTAAAACTTCCCGGAAAAACTTAAATGTCCTTATCCGGAAAAAGTTAAATGTCCCCTTAGCCCCTGGTTGCAACTCAGGGCTACAATGATGTCAAAATATTTGTATCCAATCAGATTTTTCGCACGGTGAGTAAAGAAAAGAAAGCTACAAGCATATATCTCATTGGAAGTGCGTGAGTCCACCCTTGAGCTTAATATATCTTTCAGCAGAAAGAGGTAGTCGGAAGCTCACTATGTTTCAACAAGAAAACTATAATTCAAAGAAATTTTTTAAAAGCCTCGTTGTTTAAAAGGCTATGTTTAGACTATGAAGTATACGATATAAGAACAATATGATTCATTTTAATTTAATTCTTAAATATTTTTTGGATTATTAATTAGTTGTTACCAATAAAGAATGATCTGCTTTATAAAATGCTATGCTATTAAATTAATTTTCTTCTACACTAATCTTGAAAATTTTCGTTCAAACTATTGTCTCAAGGCTCTTTTAGATAAAAATTGAAATGGCTAAATACTCGCCTGCTGACCCTGCTTTTGACCAAATCAGGAAAAGAATTGCTGAAATTAAAAGAAAAAATAGAATTATTTGCAAAACGTTTGGGATATCTGCTCTATGTAAAACTTCTGTTGAAGATGCGAAAGATGTTTACACAAAACAAAAATATGAAGTTTTTGATGAAAGGGAAACTTCTGCCGTTGAAAACTGTTACAAAAAAGCCTTAAAGTTGGCTGAATATTATTTAAATCTGAGGAAGATAAAGAAACAACGGAAATTGAATTCAAAAATAGTTTCTCCACAAAAAGATAAGCACCTTGACAAGTATTTTATAATTTCACCTGAACTTGAAATTGGGAAAAAGCAGAAGTTAAAAAATATCCCTCTCATTACCCCTGAAATTAACAACTCTATTAATGACTCTTTTAGTAGTAATGGTGCTATTATAAATAATGACAAAGAAAACTGTGTAACTATTGAAGATGGTGATATATCTTCTCTCTGTAGTAAAAGAAAAAAACAAAAATTACAGTCATGTCTCTCTGTTCTTGACTCTCATTCTGTAAAGTCAAATAATAAAAGTAAGTCACAAAAAGTTGTAGAACGACTAAATAAAACTAACCTCTCATCACCAATTTTTTTTAAAAAATGGGTGGAAAATGCTTCAGATTCTACCCCAACCAAGCAATGATTTGTTTGAGGATGTGGTGTGTATTTCAGATTCATTTCAGAGTTCTGAAAAGTTACCACAAACTACTGAAAGTTCATGTGATAATTCAACACCTATTCTAGTTTCAAGTTCTATTCCATTGAAAAAAAGAGATAATGCTAATTCTGATATAGATATTGTTTATCTCGAGACTGTAAATTGTTCAGCCCATAAAAAGAGAAATACTCCAATAAGAAAACAACATAAAACAAAAGTTATCAGTAAAAGAAAACTTGCATGTACTAATCATCCAATTATGAATTTAAAAAATGTGTCTAAGAAAAATGATTCAGGAAGGAATAATATTCAAATTACACGCAATCAAGACATTAATGGAGAACTTGATGAAAGTATTCATTCTGATCAACCATTCACTATTAGTAATGGAAGTTGTGCACTAACAAGAAGTGGTAATGTTACAACATGTCTTAAAAATCCTAGTTCTGATTTTGTTAAATCAAGTATAACTGCAAAGTCTTATAAAATTGTTGAAAATAAAGGTATATTAAATGTAAAAAGGACAAAATTTGATTATAATAAATTGAGCAATATCAAAAGAACTAATGTACAGGTTATACCAGAGCTTGATTTAACTGAAGAATCTGAAGCAATTGTAGATAAACCTGATTTGAAAGAAAAGGCCGACGAAGTGATTATAACTCAATTTGATTTGATAAAAGAGTCTAATGAAATAATACCAGAAATCGATTTGTCAGGAGAATATAGTGAAGCAATGAACATTAATTTGACAGAAGATCTTAATGAGGTAATTTTACCAGATATTGATTTGCCCAAACAATCTAGTGAAGTAATCAACATTGATAAGACAGAAAAGGCTGGTGAAGTGATTATACCTCAATTTGATTTGGCAAGAGAGTCTAATGAAAAGCTACCAGAAATTGATTTGTTGAGCGAATCTGGTGAAGCAATGAACATTGATTTGACAGAAGATTTTGATGAGGTGATTTTGCCAGAACTTGATTTGACAGAAGAACCTGTAGATTTTACTATTCCTAAACTTCATTTAACTGAATCAAGTAATAATTTTAGTCCAGATATTGAGGAGTCACTTAAGTCTGAAGGTGTTGTAATTCGAAGTGGAAGATGGTCAAAAGAAGAAGAAGATCTACTTAGGAGGAATTTCAAAGATTTTCAATCTCGATTTGGTGTTTATGATGCTCAGCTTTTGCTGGGAATTGGAGGTCGGGTACCTTCTTATAAATATGAATTCCAAAACTTTAAGAAATTTCTGAGAGTAAAGCATTTTTATGTTAGATTGGGTAAAGATATCAATGAAAGAACACTTCATAGTATATATAAGAAAGCTCGAGACATGTTTAATCAATTTAAAAAAATGAAAGATTGCACATCTAGTGATGTTGCTGCCGTTATTCTGTTGCAAAAGAAATATGGAAGTAACTGGAGTTTAATTGGACAAAAACTAAAAATAGATGGCAGGGTTTGTTATAAAATCTATATGCGTAATAAAAAGCCTTACTTAAAAGGTAAATGGTCAAAAAGTGAGGTCATGAAACTAATTTCAGCAATAAAATCTGTAGAAAATGTTTCTGATTTGTCTACTGTAAACTTAAAGAGAATTTCTTGGGATAAAGTTTCTGAACTTGTTCCAACACGAAATGCTAATCAATGCTGTTCAGAATGGATATATAATCAAAGTAAAAATTACAAACGCATTTTTTATCAAAAATGGAATAAATCCCATGCAGCCAAATTAATAATTCTTCTTAAAAACAAATTTAAATATTTTAAAGAATATCTTATTAATTGGACAGAAGTTTATAAGTATTTTAAAAATGTAGTTCACTCTGTAAATGCTTTAAAACATAAGTGGCATGGTATGAAATTCAAAGTACCAGATGAATATAAGATGAATTTTTCTAAGACTCTGGACTTTTGTTTTAAAAAGTATAATAAGTATATTATAGCAATTAATCAAGAGAATTTTTAAAGCTTTTTTATTGGTCGATTTTTATTTCCATAAATATATAGTATTCAATAAATAAGATAGTATTCAATAAATATAACCATTTTGAACTATCACTGTATAAATATCTTAATAATCATGCATAATTATATTAATTTCTCTATCTCACACTTTTTTTTTTTATTATTCATAGCTTATTATCTCACTTTTTAAGTTCTTAAAAAGAAAATGGAAATCTTTAATTGTTTAATATGGTTTGGATTATTATTGAAAGTACTTAGTAGATTTTTGCATCTGGGTTACAGAGGGGCAGAATATGCTTGATGGCACAAATAAGATTCATGTGAAATTCAGAGTCAGACCTAGGGAAATTTTTAATCACATTAATAAGAAATTGAAACAAAATAGGTTATTGTAAAAATATGCAAAAAAAAAAAAANAAAAAAAAAAAAAAAAAAAAAAAAAAAAAAAAAAGTAGAATAGAAAATTATTTGTGCAGAAAAACCCTTACGAAAAAAAAGAAATGTGGACTGGATTGATAGACAAAAGTGTAATAATATTTTCTGTTATGTTAAAAGAAGAGAAATGTGGACTGGATTGATAGACAAAAGTGTAATAATATTTTCTGTTATGTTAAAATATAATAAATTATTTTTTGTTATGTTAAAAGAAAATAAATCATTTTTTGTTATGTTAAATGCAACACAAATAACCTTCAATGCCAATCCAATTTGTTTATTTTTTAGTTCGAATTCCTTTAGTTTAGATATTAAATTTAGTTTTGTAAATTATTACTATTTCAATATACAATAGAACTTCAATCAACCATTTCTCATGGAAGAAGTTATTGTGAATGAGAGATACAGAAAAACGATTAATGTGGGTCAATGTGAAATATTAAGTAATGATTTGGTACCTATGATAAGTAATAAACGAGTAATGGACTTAAAAATAAGTTTATTATAAGTATAAAATGAATTATGTCCAGGATGCAAAAATACTTGCTATGCGAAAGAATTAGTACCTACATTTATTTATTTAAAATATTTGAAAATTTTAATTTGAATATAAATGTTTTCTGCTCAGCGTGAAATAAAAGTTTTTGACGTTTGTCATCGACACACTCTATGTATACCAAATGTTGCTCATTGTTCCTTCTGTAAATGTTGCTACTTGTTGTGTTTCTGTTATGACTTCTTCATCTGTATCACTTTGCATTTTTTCTGCTTTTTGCATCTGTTTCTTAACCAATGACACAAGTTAAACATTTTCACAAAAATGTAAAAATATTTATATTTTCTTCATCATCAGTTTATTTTTTGGTGAAAACAAAAAGTCTTTGATATTTTTAAATCATGGCAGAATTTCTGAACGATAGGCGCAGGACTTTTGCTAGTTTCAAAAACGATCTAAACAGATAACATTGTAAGAATATAATCTGTAACAGAATCATTAAAACAAAACAATAGATACGGAAAAATGGAAGATGGGGAACGATGGATTGATGTTTGACTGTAGTTTGATTTCTGCAATTTTTAACACACATACCTATACTAGTTTATTTAAGAAATCTGTTAAATCAAAAGAATTTTTTTTCTTTGTTTGAGATAAAATTATTAAATTTTTGCAATATACAAGTTTTACTTTTTAAAAAGTTGTAACTAAAAAAAATAAAATAAAAGTAAATTTTTTAGAGAAATTCCAAACCTAAAAAACTATATTCTTTAGAAACAATGTACTTTGAAAATTCTCATGCTGAGATACTCAAAATGTGAAAATTTCAGCATGCTACAAATTTCTTAAGTATATAAATATTCATTTATTCATGTTTTGAATATATAAGTGGAAATTTATATAAATGGAATTTTATAGAATTATGTAAATGGAATATTATGAATTTAGACTTAACAAACATAGGTATGAAATTTTTTTTCTCAAATTTTAAATTAAAATACTTCATGTTTGCAGACTCTTAAAATTCTATCAACTTTTATTTTAGTTTATTAAACTTTTATTTAAATTTTATTTGGTTAAATTAATTAAATTATTTTATTTTCATTTAACTAATGTAGTTTTTGGTGACAATGATTTTTTGTATGTGTGTAGTTTTAAACATCTGCATTTTAAAGGGTATTCTGGACAAAAAATCATGAAAAATTCCACTTTTTGATTTTTATGTTAGGTTTTCTGCAGCTTTTCAAATAAGTAGATTTATGTCTTTTCAAACACTTAAAGTGATTAAAAAAATTATTGAAAACTAATATGCAAGCACAGTTATAGTCTTCTGCAAGGAAAAAAAAAATCCTTCTTTTATTATTACTATTATTTAAATTTTAAAAAGATATTTTAGCCTTTAAGCCTTAGTTAAAAATCCACCAAATGATAGCATGAGGTTGAAATAAATAAACTTGCGATGATTATGAAGCCTGTATCTACGAATGAATTTTTTATAACCTAGTTGCTTTTTATTATTTTTCTCTGGTTTGAAACATTTTTAAACTATAACAATTTGATTAATTTATGCAGTATTTCCCATTGAAGGAGGGGGACTTAAAACTTAATTGAAAATTTGAAATAACTTTTCACATAACAATTCATAATATTCATTATAGTTTTCTCATCCATCTGCACTCGTTTTTCTATTTTTTTTTTCTTGCCAACTCTGCCAATGTCTGTATTGTACTTGTGCATACAGATAAGTGTGAATGTAATGAAAAGGAAAGTGTGAGGGGCAAGGTTTCTACTTAATACTATCAATATATATACAACGAATTCGCTATTATAACTCGAAGTAATAACTCGAATATTACTATAACTCGATTTTTTTATGAGGTCCCGACCCTTTTATCTTCAATTTCATGTTAATTATTCTCGATTACTCGAATTTTACTCCCTTTAACTCGATTTTTTTTAAAAATCTTTTAAAGCAAGAAAAGAAAACCTAGGAGCTGATATCTTGCCCCTTCATTTGCAACACACACACAATGTCTTTCGCACTCTTCATGGAGAGGCTAAAGCTGTCCCTCTTGAAGTATGTGAACAGTGGTTAAATGAAACGTTACCAAATTTACTTCATGGATACAGTGAAAATGATGTTTTCAATATTGATGAAATGGGTTTATTTTTTAAATGTCTTCCAAATAAGACTATGATGTTTAAGGATGAAAACTGCTCAGGGGGGCAAAATGTGCAAGGAACGTTTGACTGTCCTAGTTGAACGAAATGCGTCTAGGACAGAGAAATTGCCCTTACTTGTTATCGGTAAATACCGAAATTTCCGATGTTTGAAGAATGTAAAAACGTATCCTTTGGATTACAAGTCTAACAAAAAGTTTTGGATGACATAAGTTTTNTTTGATAAAAAAAAATAAATAAATAAAACACTCAAAACAATTAATAAAACCATCAATAATTTATTGATGAACAATGTCAAAATTTTTTTCTCCATAAAATCTTAAGTTTGAGTGAAAACAATACAACTTTTTTTTTCTTCATAATGAGACAATATTCAACAGTGGGCATCACACACATTAACACGCACACACACACAATATTTATTTTTTATGTACAAGCGAGAACGAGATTTCCGGCTCCATATTTAAAAGCTGATTGAATTTTCGAAACAACAATAGCTGCCTTAAAAAAATTCTTTACATCTTAAGCTATATTTGAATTGGCAAGAGAATACTGGTAGGTTTAGATCTTATTTCCACAAAATACAGTCTTTCAAGCTCATACTTCAAGTTGGTCATCATTCTTCAGCACAAAGAAGGAAGAAAATACTTTGGTAAGCACAAATAAAAGAGTCAGCATCACTTTTTTTTTTCTTTGAATAACTGCAAATTTGTTTTGAAGTAATGCACAGACTCTTTTGGATGGGTATAAGACTTATTTTGTAGTATTTATGTGTTGATTGTATTTGTTGAGAAAAAAACAGTTTTATTAGAAACTAAGTCACTTTTTATTTCTCCCTTCAAATTTTATGAATGTGTATAAATATGATAGTTTATCATTTAATATTTTTTTAATTTAATGAAAATACGCATGTATTAAAAATTAGTACTAAAAAAACTGTGCATAGAGAGGAAATTTTTTTATTTGAAAGCAAAATCATCAAACCATTAAGTATCTAAAAATTTTCAGATAATTTATAATTCCAAAAATTACATGTCTTCATAACTGGAAGGATTAGTTTAAAAGATTTTTAAAACTCTAGACTTTTTAATAGTCCTCCTTAGACATTGCCACTGTAAAAAATATTTTACTATATTTTCATTAGCTTCCCTTTGTATAAAATATCGAATTGTGTATAAAACATTTAAGGTCTTTGATTGCACACATACAAAGAAAGAAAGGTTGTCATTTATAGTATTATTTATTAGTTTTAACAACTTAGAAAGTTTCTGTACTTTCCTTTTTTACTGAAGCAAATTATACTATTGGCTTTTTGACTATTTTTAATCGAGTAGTTAAATTAAAAATCGACAAAAAGGGCATAAGAAAGATAGAAAAGTTAAGTCCTCATTTCAGTATTAAAATATAAATTTTTGATGTTAATAAATTTTTTTTTCTTTTCATTTCTATGCCACATTAACTTACTGTTTTAAAAAAAAAAATATTTGCTACATTAAATGTAACACAAATAGCTTCAAATGTTAATTCGTTTATTAGTTTAAATTCCTCAAGTTTAACTACTACTACTACTACTTTATACTTTGATTTCTATTTTTTTAACACTTATGCCAATTTATTCAAGAATTCTTTAAAATCAAATTAAAATTGTTTCTTTGTCAAAGAAAAAAAGCGATATAATTTTAAAGGAAATTTCAAACCAATAAAACTGCATTCTTGGGAAATAAAATATCAGACTGAGATTTTTCAGCTACATCGCACTTTTTTTTCTTGAATATTTTAGTACAGAATACAAAATCTATTATTATATATCAATGTAAACTGAAAAATAAATAAAATGTCTGCATCTTGAGTACTATACTTAACTATGGGAGTTTTAAAATAGTTTATAATCCAAAAAAATCTCCCTGAAAAAGTAAATTCTTTTAATGCGTAACTTTTTTAACCTGGCAAAAAAGTTACACAAAAAAATAGCCTTTCATCAAATGCAATATGAATGATTTCCAGAATATGGATTATCTTAGTTTTACCAACTTTACTTACGCCAATTTCTATGACTTTTTTGAAAGTGTGCAACTCTTCACAAGTTTCTTGAAATCCTTTATTTTGAGCTATGTCAAAGGATTGAGATTGTTATATTTTCTACAAAGGAACTACCCGCATACTTGACTTTTCTGTTACTATAAGTAATAAATGTCAATGTTCTTTCTGCAGGTACTAAACAAAAATATTTGTCATGCCTAAAATTCATTTGTGTAAAATGTCAAGAAATTTTCATTGGTAACTTTTATTTCAAATTATGTGCTAATATCTACAATGGTTGTAACTGTTTTATATTATTTTTCCAAAACAAGGGTAATTTTTTCTATATTAAAAATACTGCTTAATGCTAAAATTAATAAAAGTGACCTAACTTTTTAATGATATTTGAATTAAAAATCAAATATGCTGTTTCTTATTCTGGTCAAAATGACCGCAATGACATAGATTTAGAAAAAAAATATCGGTCTTTCTAGTGTTAATATGGTTTCAATATTTGATTCCGTTTAGAGTGAAAAGTAGTTGGCGAAAGAAAAAATTTGTTAAATATCTGGTGCAGGTGTATAACAAATCAGTACCAAAAAAATTAGGATAATTTTAAAATCAAAATTTTTTATAACAATTTGCAGCAAGCAGTCTCATTCCTATATTTACTTTGTCACAAAATGTTATTATTCCCATAAAATAATTTTTTAAGATTACAGTTTCTTTGATTATCGATAGGAAGCTATTTTACCCCTATGTACAGCAATCTATCTGTTGATAACTTCAGAAAATAGGAAGAAAAAAAAATGAAGAGGGCTTTGTTTAGGTAATCCAAAAAGAGGTTGATACTGTGGAACTATTTTCTGTTGTGTTTGTTTATATATATCAACACAACAACAGCACATGCGAAACTAGATAACTTTTAACAGTATGTTTATTTCACAATTCATATTGTTATTCATACCTAGTTGTTACAATAGCCCTTAAAACTACTTGGGTCAATTTAAAAACATTTATATTGCTACAACTTTTGAAATTTACTTATTTTTGGTCCACTCCTATAATTTTAATCGATTAACCAGATAATTAATTATTTTGTTTTAAGGATAATATATCGGGTACTAATACAATAAGGATTATAACATTTTAAGTATCTTTAATTTATCTTTAATGTATCTTTAATCTCAGTTTAATTAAAATTGTTTCAATGGATATCAAGAAATCTGTGTTCAGTGTATAATGCAGTATTTGATAAAAAAAAATAAATAAATAAAACACTCAAAACAATTAATAAAACCATCAATAATTTATTGATGAACAATGTCAAAATTTTTTTCTCCATAAAATCTTAAGTTTGAGTGAAAACAATACAACTTTTTTTTTCTTCATAATGAGACAATATTCAACAGTGGGCATCACACACATTAACACGCACACACACACAATATTTATTTTTTATGTACAAGCGAGAACGAGATTTCCGGCTCCATATTTAAAAGCTGATTGAATTTTCGAAACAACAATAGCTGCCTTAAAAAAATTCTTTACATCTTAAGCTATATTTGAATTGGCAAGAGAATACTGGTAGGTTTAGATCTTATTTCCACAAAATACAGTCTTTCAAGCTCATACTTCAAGTTGGTCATCATTCTTCAGCACAAAGAAGGAAGAAAATACTTTGGTAAGCACAAATAAAAGAGTCAGCATCACTTTTTTTTTTCTTTGAATAACTGTACATTTCTGTGAATAAGCCAGGAAATTTTTAAAATTTTTCATACAGAAAAGTCAGATTTATATACAAATCTACATTAGCCAAAGAGCATCATATAACGTACGCCGGAAACAATAGAAAAATAACATAAATTTTATTTTCCTGATTGCTACCAGGGTTAGCTTGATTAAAATTACTTGTCTCTTTTCAAACAATCATCATTGAAATAAACTATTTTTTTTATAAAAAATATCATATTAGTCAATTACATTTTTATTACAATAATTTTTAAATGAAATAAGATTGTATAGCCTATAAATTATTTAATACTACAAAATAGACTAAAAAAAAAATATATATTTAAAATTAAACGCTGATTAAATTATACCAGTTTAGTTTTATGTTTATTTAAATACAAATGCTTTAAAAAAACTTATTAAAAGGCAGTTAGTGCAGATAAATAATGAAAATAAAAAAACGATGTCTCTGCAAGAGTAATTTGGAATAGTTGACTTCTGTAATTGTTTCTGATCTTCATTTAATATCCAACAGACAAATTAGATTTTTGTCCTTACAAATTCATGAAAGTATTAAGCTTGAATAAAAACTATGATTTTATTTTGACAGAGATTAACCATTGAGTTAGAAATTTTAAGTACTTTATAATATAAGTAATATTAAGTATTAATATATTTTATCAGCGCTTTGCATAACATAAAAAAATCTGATTCAATTAAAAAATTTAAATTAATAAAATCCTTTTTGTCAACACTGACTGCTACGTATTTCATGGTCACTACTGGCAGTAATAATTATGTTTCCTAGTTTTCATGTAAAAAAAATAAATAAAGACTGAGTAAGTCAAAAATACTTCGATTACTTTTCTATAAAGTGTTAATAATAAAAAAAATAACCAACTTTTTGTCATTCGCGTTACGAAATATAAGGAATTTTGTAACTGTGATATTCAATTTAAAACATTATAGGAATCTTCTTTCTTTTTTTGTCTTACAGCTTTGAATATCTGGTACATTTTTTTCGGGAAAAAAATGCTCTCTAAGCTTATGTACAGAAATATACAGTTAGTATAAAATAAGTACAAAGATTTTTCCAAATATAACAGTGCTAATATATAACAATGTTGTATCCATCATAAATAACAGAATATGGATTCATAAAAAATCGACATTGAAACATAACTGTTTAACATTTTATAAATCTTTTTTTTTCACCCTCAGAATCACAAAGTACAGTGAGTAAAGTTGTGCAATGATAGAGTGGTTAAACTATTAATTAGTTTCCTTAACAAAGGTTTACTTCAATTGCCTTATTTATCCATTTAAACTTCACATTAAGAATTAGTTAAGAAATCATAGATTTTGAGTACCATAGTTCGAATTTTATATATGGAATGCCATATAAAAATAAATAACTATAGCAAATTAAATATGCCAAAAGAAACGCCAAGTGAATTAGCTATCAATTAAAATAATTAGATGCTTATAAAACATTTACTTATAAAAGTTTGTAGAAATAGGAATTTCTAGTTTATTTGGCAAAATAAACTATTTATTTAGTTAGTGGCATTCCAACAAAACACATGCCATTACTTAACTTAAACAAAATTTAAAAAAAACTTTTAACCTTTTAAATTTAGCTTTAGAGTTTTCAGAGACCCTTCCTTGCATTGATGTTTTCTCCTCACATAAAAAAGGTGTATAGAGATCAAATTTTCATGTATTTTTGTCCAGGGAATGGACAGTTAAAAGGTTAAAACATTTAAAAATCATATCGGGTTAAAAGCACAACTATACACACATCACAATTGGTCGAGCCTCATTCAATCTGATTTCATAAAAGATTTGATTCTTAAATTTTAACAAGATAGTAATTTTATAAGGTTACAAGAATGGTTTTTACATTTTCTTTTCAACAAATTATTAAACAGTGCTTCAATTATTGAGATGAAATAATATTTAATTTCAAAAAATGTAAAAACTATTTAATTGTAAAAATAGTAGAAATGAAGATAATAACTAGAATTAAATTAAAAATGTTAGCTGAAAATCAGGTGAAACTATAGAATAACAATTATAATATAATGGATTTATTTATTTTAAAATTTTTATTTAAGCACAAATTCAAAATTACTAGGCTATATGTAAAAATCATATCAATAAACATCAAAATTCTGCTATAAATATTTATCAATAATAAATGCACTTAAAATAGTTTACAAATAAAAAACAATGTGTTAATTTTCGGGAAAATTCAAATATAAAATAACTTGAAATAAATTCTGTTTTTTGCTTCAGTAAAGCTATTTCAATATAAATAAAATATAATAAAAGTGAAAAAGCTGTATGGCCTATTGTCATTTATATTTTAGTTT
This sequence comes from Parasteatoda tepidariorum, assembly GCF_043381705.1. Lineage (NCBI taxonomy): Eukaryota > Metazoa > Arthropoda > Arachnida > Araneae > Theridiidae > Parasteatoda > Parasteatoda tepidariorum. The sequence continues at coordinate 20,173,927 of NC_092211.1, read as the reverse complement.
TTAATTTTATATAATGATAAAAATAAATAAGTTTAATAAAATTTTTTTTCATATCTCAATACAAAGAAAATAAAAATTTTAATCTGCCAAAATAACAAGTTATACAATGCTTTTTAACATTATCCATATAGTTATAACTTTGAACACTTATGAATAGTATTAAATATAATATGTGATTAATTATAAAATATTAGAAAAGATAAACATAAATTTATTTTCTTTAAAAGCACTGATTGTTTTGCATTGTTTAGAATGAAAGTTTTGAAAAAATGAAAATTACTTATACTATCTATACAATAAAATTTATAATCATTATTAAAACAATTTTTAACAGTCTATAATAATAATTACACTTATAATTAGTAACAAATTTTTTAGACAATGACAGATTATTATAGAATAAAATAATGCTAACAAGATATGTTGGAAATTCTGTATCAGTTATTTATTATCTATATTATTAAATAAAACTTGTAATCTATTATTAAATAAAACTTGTAATCTATTATTAAATAAAACTTGTCATCTAAAAATGTTATCTATTATTAAATAAAACTTGCCATCTAAAAATCTATATTATTAAATATTAAATTGAAATAAAACTTGATTTTATAAAACTATGATTGATAAGCATTTTCTTAGACCTCTTAATTTCATTTTTTCCCCGTTTAATATAAAGCAAGATTCATTTAATTCAATACCTTATAAACAGAAATTTCCAATAAAATTGAAAGATAATTCATGTATGAAGTAATTTTCATTTCAGCAATTTAAAAGATATTATACATAAATAGTGCATATTAGAAATAAAGTTAAGGTAGACTTAATAATTAAAAAATTTGTATGTCATGTTTTTGAACTTATGAACATTTTATAGATTGCCAAACAAAATTTGATTTCAATTCAAGCTATGAGTTACAGAAACTTTGGAATTTATAGATATTTTATTAGTAGGATAAAAAACCTTAATATTATGTTTTTGCTTAATATTATGCTTAAATAGTTAAATAGAAAATAATAAATTTTTTATTGAAATGATTCTGAAATGGTTTTAATTAACACTATGCCTTAAGATGATGAAAAATATAATTTGATTTTAATTAAAGCTATAGGATTTGTTAAAGTTTTCAAATTTAGAGATGCCTTATAAGAAGGTAAAACAAAGAAAGATCTTTTTAATGAATACTATGCTCAAAAATCATTGATTTTCTCTTATTTCAAAAATATGTCATAAATCATTCGCAATATTTAGACATTTTATATGGTGCACAAGAGAAACTGGTTTTAATTAATGCTATTCCTATGTTAAAGAAAAAATACATAAAATTCATTTAATTTTTAGATTTAAGTTATGTTAAACTTTTGAATTTCAAAACATATCATCAGTAGAAGGAGGAAAAAAACGTTTGCTTTCAATCAATACGACTTAACTCGTTAAAAAAAAATTAATTAAAGCTTAATTTAAATACATGTCATCTCAAATATTTGTATGCAAATAATTAATAAGTATAGAATTTTAAAGCATAACCTAATTACTTGCACTTGAATCACAAATCGAGCAAATCAGTCTACCTGAACTAAGCCATTGCCACATCATAAGGCACAAATTTAATAGTGATAAATATTAGTTCAATGAACTAGAAGAGTAAGTGTTGTTAAATCTTTGAGCAAAACCCCCCTTTCCTAATTTAGGTAGTTTGTCTGCTGAACAACTAACAAATAATGCTCATAGTTATGAAATCAGAAAGCTAAAAACTCACTCTATCAACACTAGATTACAAAGGACTATTACGGAGGAACACCAGCTTGAAAATTAAAAAATATATATAAATATAATTTGTCATGTTTTGAGTTAGAGTGTGTAGAATGCCTTCCTGAAAAAGAGTTTGAGTCATAGGAATTACTTGTTCCATACTCCTAATTTAGTATTTTTAATGTAAAAAAAATAATTGAAAAGTGTTTCAGTTTTGGTAAAAATCCCAAAAACATTCTATGAAATCTTGAACATCTGTAAGGGCAAGGTTGACAATTAATTCTTCAAATAATGTAGAAAAGGAATTAAAATAATTGAAAAAATCAATTTTAAGAAAAATTTGAGACCAAAAACAAAAAATTTTAAGAAGAAAAATTTTGAATCTTTCAATAATTTATTAAGAAGATTCATGTTGACCTTTTGTGATTACTTATTTCAAAAAACTCTATTCAACAAGGCATTCTAAAGACTGCAAAATACTAACATTACAAGAAAAAGTAAAACATATTTTTTTGAAATTTTCAATCTGGTATCCCCCCTCAAGCCATTTAAGAGGTAATGTAAAATAATTTATTCAAATAGAACATAAGCATCATATGCAACAAAATTAGGTAGATAAAGTCAAGACACTCATCAACAATTAAAAAATATAAACACTAATTTAAAATGCAAGACAAATTTTCCAGAAAAGCCTTCTTCAAAACTTTTACAGGAAAAAAATAAATCACCAGGATGTATATATAAATATATACACAGCAACAATTTTTTTTAAAGAGCAAAATAATAGATTTGAAATTCAAAACTTTTCTCCCCTTTCTTTTCTGTTGCTGAACATTTACAATACAGGATGGCAAAAAATTACGTAACTAAATTGTTTGGAAAGATTGACGATAAACGTACATAATTTTCTAAACAACAATTTTTGTGTTTAGCTGCAAATTTGATCTTGAGTTAAGAAAGGATCATAAATAAAAAATAAACAGGAAACAAAATTTATTAAATCAGAAAAAAAAAATAATGTAAAATTTTTTATCCATGATATAGGGTCTTGTGAATAAATTTGAATCAACTTAAATTTAGAACTATTACATAAATGACAGATGGTTTGGAATTAGCTGAAAATTTAGACCAGGGTCTAGAAATAATCATGTATAAATAATTATTATGCAACAAAATTTACTAAATTGGGAATGAAAAAAAGTAATTTCTATCCACATTATAGTTAAGTGAATAAATAATTAATGAAGCATTCTTGTCACAGCCTTATGTGAGCTGGGGGTAGCAAAGAGATTAAGGGTTTACAATTTCATGACTAACAGCATGATTGTGGCAATTTGGTTAGAATTGTGCACAAGCCGCCTTAACTGACGTTGTGCACCACCCAAAGAAGCTGGGTGGGCTTCAAACTTTTTCTGAGCACAAATTCTTCACTATGACAGATCAGTACTATTAACCACTTAACTACCGCTGCTCATATAAATGATATGAAACAAATTATTAGACTGTGAATGAAAAATAGCAATGATTTGTATCGATGGTATGGAAGTCTTCAATTAATATTAAAATATATAAAAGATATAAAATGAAAAATAGCAATAATTTGAATTCTTGATATATAGTGAGATGTTAATTCACTGGGATACTTAAAGAAGCTCACGAATAGATTGCAATTAATGAGAAACATATTAAATTGCGAATGAAAAATAACACAGGGTTTAAATAATATACTTGCATTGTATATTAGGTATAAATTGCAATGTATCATTGTTCTGGGATTTTGAAAAAAGGTAATAAATAAATAAGCAATAAAAAATTTTTTTTACCCTGCAACCCAATTAAAATTTGTAGTTCTATTAAATTGCAGTAAAATTTAAGTAACTATGTACGGTATGTCGGGCAATGGTATTTTAAAAACATCGGAGTAGGATATACTGGGCAAATATATACTGAGCAGTGGCACCAAAAGAGCCAAACTAAATTAATTAAAAAAAATATAACCTATGTATTGAAGTTAATTACTGTCTTATAATATGTGTATCCCATTTTTCTTCTTCAAAATACCTTGGAAATGTACCAATCTTTAATCTTCCTTTTAGAAAATGCACAACAATAAAAAATTTACACCACAGCAATATTAGTTTTTTTCTCACACAACAAATTTATTTCTGGACCCACAGTTAACTTCTTGCGCTATTTAAAACCAAAAACATCTCCAAGTAAATTTAGTCTGACACTAAGATGTACTGAGCATCACTTCAAATTTAATTTGAACATTTTTTATTTGTACATGAAGTGTAGATAAATTTAAAAAAAATAAAATATCTGAACAATTCTTTAACCTTAAGAAAACATCAGTGTAGTGAATGTCCCGGCAAATTTACTCCATATAAGAAGTTTTTACCATCAATGCTGGCAAGAAATTTTTTCTTCTTGCAAAAACAGGTATTGAATATATCTGTTACATTTGATATAGACATGCAGTTATTTATGAAATGCATGTTTTATGTTAAAAAATCACTGTAACACAAGTGAACCTTAAATTTAATAGGGTTGTAATATTTAATCTCTTTTTCACCATGAGACAAAAGTGGCGCCAATAAAACTGAGCCAAAAGTGTTTGGTGAGAAAAAAATCACTGAAACTCAAGTGCAGATCTGCAACAAATCTGTTCTATAAATAATTAACATACTTTGTATTTATTATTTACAAATTGTGATTATCACTGGGTGGTTAATTCACTAGGATATTTAAAAACTCATAAATAAATAATTACCATAAACCATAATATTATTAAATTGGAAATGAACAATAGTAAAGTTGAATATAAATTGTTTTCTTGTAATACTGGGTAATAACTGTTGGGAATAATTTTTCATAAGGATATTTAAAAAAAAATTCACTAATTAATAAGAAAATCAATTGCTATAACAAATGTTTAAATTATAATTTTGAACAAAATTTTATAGAATTTTTCAAATTCTACACTAGTTATTGATCGAATGCCATGGAGAATAATAAGTTAGCTATAGCATTGGCACCAACTTAAGGCCAGGACAAGGATTATAAAGTTAAGTTGGAAATTTAAAACAGTTAAGTAAAGAAATTTATATCCATGATATAAGTTGAGATGAAATTATTTGGATATTTACAAATGCTTGCGAATAGATATTTAGTAGGAAATATAATTAAATTGAGGATGAAAAATAGCAATATGATTCATATGAATTATAAACATAAAATAAACTAATTTGAAAATGATTAAATCAAAACAATAAATTAGCAACAATAGATTTCCCCCTGCTGTAAATTAAAACCATTCTGCAAATTTAAATTTGCGAAGATTTAGAAAAGGTCATAAATAAATAATAAAAACAAAATTTATAAATAATTTTTCTTTTTTTTAAAGTTTAAAATTACAGTTTGTTATTTTGAGATTCTGTTTTTTTAAATCTCCTTTGTTAATTTCACTCTGAGATTTATAAAAGTTATTAAAAAATATGAACCTTAAAATTTGGAAGAGAACCAACTTTATGTTGGAGATTAAAAAAAAATTATTTCTGAAGTTTCTTTTCTGAAGTTATTTCTTGCCATCCTGTACAGAGAAGAAAATATTCCTCTCCTTTTAAAAAACAAACGAACAAACAATGTAAAATAAGACATAAAAAATCCGGGAAGGGTATAATATCTGTACATATTTTATAACAAAAATTATTTTACATTGGTGGGTGCTCAGTATGGGGTCGGGGACCATCATTGGCCAACCGAGAGATCAAAAATGCGTATTTTGACAAAGAGAGAGAGATAGAGAGATACAACAAATCTCACGAGAGAAGAATGCAGGCAGTGTATGACCCCAAATAGGATTCAGTCAGGACACACCCATTAGGGATATGTATCCAAAAAAATAATAAAAATAAAGAAAGAACTATTCATATTCAGGTTCATGTTGACCTCCACAGTAACCACAACTGACTCCACAGCGGTGACAGGCACGAAGAGGCAGGTAGCACCAGAGGCAGGGAACAAATATAGAAAGCAAGGCAAGACCAGTCCAACGCCTGCGGCAGTGATCATCGGAAGAATCACATGAACAAGGATGGTGATGGAAGTCCCCTTCTGCATCTGACATGCAATGATAGAGCATGCACTGGGCACAGGAGAGGCAAGTCGCATGGTTAATGCACGATAACGTTCTATCGCGACCATATCGACAGCTGCCAGGCCGGTTGTCTTCTTCGCCGTAAGTGTCGAGGCACAAGCGACACCTCGACTGACTCGGCGAAGGTTGCGACCTCGAGTCTTTTCCTTTCTTTTTGCTTGGAAGTAGTGGCGGTTCAGAGCTAACAGTTGCCACTTGCTTTTTTAAGTTCTCAGGGTAATCCTGTCTCCCGCTCTTTAATGTCTCTATCGCAGGGTAACAGTAATCGTGTTCAGCACGTTGCTCGGGCCTCTCTTTAGCGAAGCTAACGTAAGAGTATGGTAAGAGTTCAATTTTCTCCTGATTATTAGGAGGAGGCTCTTTGCCTGCTTTTTCTTTAACCCAAATTTCTTCACCTTGAACTTTCTGTAACTCTCCAGCTGCAATACTTATAGATGAAGTCAAGCCACTAGTGCTGCCACCATTACTGCTGACGCCCGGCATTGTGCGCGAGGGCTTCATGAACTGTAATCGATAAAGATGCTGTTGTTGCTGCTGCTGTTGAGTAGAATGGGGATGAGAATAAGGTGATGAGTTGACTGAAAATGTATCACCCGGGATGCTGGACGTTGCAGAAGTCGGCCGAAATGTGTTCACGCCATTAGCACTTCCACTACTAGAGCCCGATGAAGAGCGAGATTCCACAGGTAGATCTAGAGTCTGAAAACAAAATTCAAATTTAAGATTAAAAATAAAATTAGAAAAATAAATTTTTTCTTTTTTAAAAGATTCCGTACAGTACCTTTAACAGTGGAAAGATATTACATACTCATTAACAGAACTTTTTTTTTTTTAAATTACGTCCATCATTTGCTTTCTCGAGCATGAGAAGTCTTGCAGTCCAATATAACAAAGAAATATCTCCAGGGGAGGAGAGCGTCTTGAAACTAGACGAATTACGGGCCTACTAGAGGGCAGAGCAGTTCCATAGATGCTCGCCATTCATATGGGTCCTATTTGTACATAGAGTACAGTTAGGAGAGCCAGTAAGACCAACACGGTGCAAGTGCGCCTGTAAGTAATCGGAACAGTCAACAATCGGAAAGATGAAACACCGATAGCTCTAGGGAGATTTTTCGGAAGACAAGATGCCAGAAGGCTCTCCCAAAGTTATCCAGAAACTTGCTCCCATTAATAGAACTAACAGACTGAATCTGCAGCACTATCTTCATGAATTCAAATTTATCTGTGACCTCAACTTATTGAGGCAGAGATTATTGTAAATATTTAGTTTAGACAGATATTATTAGTAAAGCAAAGATATAAGATAATAAAGCGAAATGTGCAAATATAAGGTCATTAAAAATTATACATAAAAAGTTAATGTTTAAACTTAAGTTGAATTTATACAATGATACAGAAAAAAAAAATCCTTACTGCTTTTTTTTCTCAATTCAGTTTTTTATTCAAAACAAGTTTAGAGATTTTGAAGAAGAGTCCCACAGTTTTTCTACACTTGTTTGCCTTTAAAAATTAAAATTTAGATCTATCGGGATTATACATACATATTTTTATTACTGCTCACAAATAATTCATAACTTTTTTCCTTTCAGCGAGAATAGATTTTTTAAAGAAAAATAAAATTACACAGGACTCTTCATATGAAAGACGTAAATCTGAGCAAACAGAGAAGTAGATACAGATTAAAAAAATGATAGAATGTTAGCTAGCCATCATCATCAACAGCATGATAGCCAAGAGTGGATTAAAACTTTCTTTTGGAGAGATTTCCATGCAATTTTATGGGTGACAATGCTCCTATAGATCCAAAATCTTTTTGAATTTTATTCATCCATTCTATTTCAAAACGAGTCTTTTTTCTTTTTACAGGATTTATATCATTCACTCAGAAACTATGAGCAGACCAATTTTCTATATAAATCATCATAAATTTTAGGTTGCGTACATTATTTTTTCCCAACAATAATTTTCTTTTAACTCCTCCTGGATTTTATTTAAAAAAGTTATCTTATAGAAGAATCTTATATAATAAAAAAAATTATTCTTTCAGTTTGTAACAATACCAATAAAGATATTAGCAACTATGTTTCTGCCAATAACATAATTATTTCACACGGTTAATGGATGAACTACCATACCTAATTTTTCATAAGGACTATAAAAAACTTTATTTAAAAAAATCTTATAAACAACATATTTTATTTTTTGGTCACATTATATTAGGGCAATTAATACTGAACAATAACTATAAAATAGTAATTTGTCATGAAATAATTTATATCTTGCAGTAAATATTAAATAGAAAGTCAAAAAACAAGCAAACATATAAGTACTTATAACCTAATATAGATAATTGCTAAAGAAATAGCAATTGTTATCAAAATATATCATACATGTATAAAGAAAAAAAAAAAAAGAAACTATGAATGTATTATTTACTATTATGGAACTTTTCAACAATTAAAACTTTTTGTTTTTTTAAATTCAACAGAGACAATTTAATTTAACAATTGAATAATTTTTACAACAATGAGCTTAAAACAGTTTTGTCAGAGTTTTTTTTTAGCAGCAGATGGCACTAAAAGAACTAACAAATCCTAAAATTTTTTAAAAAAGCGTATGGTCACATATATTAACTTTATTTTTCTATAATTCAATATATATATATATTAAATGAAAAAATTATATACAAACCATGAAAACTTCATCATCTCCAAGATCATCTCCACCATGAGAATTGTGACCATAACCTACACCTGAAAAAAAAAGTAATTAAAAATTGTATAATAAAGTGTTAGTATTTAATGAATATTTTTCACCATTTGATATGATGTACCCGATTTTGCCAGGATAGAATTTTTAAAAATATGGTTTATATTCAATTTAAAAATCAGTATTTAATGCAAGAATAAGATAGATATTATGTATCAAAAGCATTCAAACAAATAATGATTGATAATTAATAACAACAATTGAGATAAAAAAAAAGAAAAGAAAAAAGACAATTTTGAAAATTACTTATTCTTAAGTTATAACATTTTTTTCATAATCCTTTATTTATCATAGGAAACTACGCAACAAAACTTGATTAACTTGAACTTTGAACAGTTTCAATCATTAAATTGAAAGCAAAATTATCAATTATCGATCATTGTACGAATTTTGAAAAATCTAGTCCTGATTCGGGTGCTGAAAAAATTAAAAAAATTTACTTAGTTAGGGTACATTATGAAGGTCTAACATATAATCAAATGAGCTCTTAAAATATTAAAATAAAATTTTCTAAGCATTTAACATAACTACAAAAATTTTAACCCAATTAAAAAATATTCATAAGCATTACAGTAAGGAGATATGTGGCTCTTAGAAACAGCTGGTCGAAAATATGTGTTTTGTATACCAAAACACTTAGCTAAGGTATTTATAAAAGTGTGGTTGTTTGTAATTAACTTTTTAATACAGTTTTGATGGAACCCTTCAGTTATCTTTTTCTTTACAAGAAATATCCCATTTAATGCTTTGTTTAAAAGCATTAAACACATTAAAAAATTATTCTTTATTTAATAATATTGGAGTACAAAATATAAAAGAATACAAATATGTTTAATGAGAACATAAAGATGCTTCTAATGAATGCATAAAAATAAAAAAATAAATACTCAAACTCAATTCAAGAGAATGAAGATGTTTGAAACAATAAGGAAAACACTTCAAATGAATTGATATCTGAATGAAAAACTATAAGAGCAAAACTTTTGTATCGATAACTACAAAAATTGACTTAAAATCTAAATCTCCCAATAGTTTTCTATTTGCATAAAAGAGTAGCAAGTAATATTTCAGGAAGAATAGCAATAAGAATTTACTGCAATTACCGCTATTCTTGCAGTTATTTTTATAATAAATGTTATGTTAAACAGAGCCATATGAAGGAAATAAATAACCAACCATCTACTAACAAATTTTTTTTCTCCTTAATTTTTCACATTTCTAAAGTCAAAGAAATGGCATTCACTTGTAAATATTTGAACCTGTAAACAATAAGCAAGAAAAATTGGTTCCGTTTAAAGTGTCTCTGAAAATGTCTTGATTGTCACAGTTTTTCAACAGGAATTTATTGTAGTAGAATAGCAACAAGAATTTATTATAATTACTACTATTCTTGTAGTTATTCTTATAATAAATTATATGTTAAATAGAATCAAATGAAGGGTATAAATAAGCAACCATTTAAGAGAATTTTTTTTAACTCCATACTTTTTCACATTCAGTAAGAGAAATGGCATTCACAAGCAAATATTTTAGTATGCATGCAATAATGCACGAAAAATTGGTTCTGTTTAAAGTGTTTCTGAAAATGTTTTCACTGTTGTAAAACTTGAATAAATAATTTATGTAACTAGTCTTCTACTACATTTTAATATAAGAAATGCAAAAGCACAATCAACTCCAATGAAATAATCATCTAATTTTTACATTTACCTTCATACATAGTAAAAATTAATATATAATAAATAACTCATTTTCATAGTTTTAATTCGTATTTAATATTATTTTTGATTTTTACATATTTTGTAGGTTGTTTGTATACATAATTATTTACAGTATTTTGAAATTTTTAATTTTTTGAAGTAAAATAGATTTAAAAATAGTAAAAATAAAATATACAGCAATATGAAAATTAATGTTCAATATCTGGTTAATATTTTGTTATCTGATTCGTATTATAATTTATATCTATAATTTTAGAAAATCTATATATTATTTTAAGGATAAAACTGCAGAATTAAATAAAATATGCGGAAAAAGATAAAAAGAACAGAATAATTTGTTAATTATAGAGAGCTTTGAATAGGAACTATAACAAATAGTAACAGCAGTTCTTCTCAATGGTACATCTTGTACTCTAAAATTAATTGTAGGGAACGCCTGATCGTCCAGCTTAAAAAAAAAAAAGGGATACTAACAGATTTAAGTAAACAAAATTAAACTATGAAAATAAATGAATACATAAATAATAAATTTTACTAATAGAAAAAATCTGAACAGAAAAGAAAAATACTAATGCAAGAAACAGAATATGTAAGGACAATTTTAAAACACTTATTATTTTAGAACAGACTGTTGTCAGTATCTATTTTCAGTAGTGACTTACTTTTAGTGAAAAAATAAATAAATAAAACCCAGAATTTGAATATCCTGGGTCCTAAGAACCTGTTTTATACAAAGTATAGCAGAATCACCGAGTAATAATAAGTGAAAATTGAAAACTTTGGTAATTCTTTCAAACAATAAAATAAATAAATTTTTCTATTGTAATATTATCACTACTGTCTGAAAAACATATTTAAGTTTCACTAGAATCTTTCTTGATATGCATACTAAATAAGTATGCAAACAAAAATTATAACAATGTTTGATAATTGTATTAAACTTATTTGGATAACTCAACAATCAGTACAAAAATATCATTACTAAATACATAGAAAAGAGAGTATCAAATTTTACTTTTAAGGCACTTTTTGAGACACAATGTAACAATGCACCAGAACATTAAATATAACTTATCAAAAACATTAAGTTAACATTTAACAAAAGTCATAATAATAAAAAAGTGTAACTATCTTTTAGTAGTATTCAAAACTCTTTTCAATGTTAAATAGCTACCTAAAAAACATGGAATCTAAAGCCATTTCTGAGACACCAAGCAATGTGGAAAAACACAACTTGCATAAAGCAATATGTAACAAGTTATAATAATCAACATTGTTTTCCTATCTCAAAATAGCATACGAAATAGTAATCCATAAAAAATATGGTATGTAAGGTTACTGTTGTAAATCCAATCAAAGTCAGGGGTCTGTTCAGACATTTTGTGAAAGGTCCGGTTTTTGTGAAAAAAATTACTCACATTCTTTCAACCAGGGTCCGCTTTTATGAATTTGTGCAAATAGGGCCCGGTTATTGCAAAAAACTTTTTCAAGGAGTTTTTAAATTGTAAATAGATACAAGATTATGCTCTGTACTGTAAAATTATAATAAAAAAAATTAAATTTTCAAAAATAAACAGCAATTGCTGCTTCTAAATTCGAGATGCAACATACAAATATTTGGTATTTAGCCTACACTGCTGAACGCGGAATATTCATTTCGGACAAATAATGGAAGAATCGTTTGCCGAAGACAAAACTTAATTCGTTTACATCCTTCTTTCTTGTTTTCTGCCCAGGGATTATTCGAATAACAAAACAATAATGAAGATAAACAACTTTGTGAAGGGTCCGATTAAATGAAAAATCATTTTGTGAAGGGTCCGTTTTTAAGTTAAAATATTTTGTGAAGGGTTCATTTTTATGAAAAGATATTTCGTGAAGGGTCCGTTAACGGAGTCAAATTTCTTCTAAACAGATCCCTGAAAGTATGAAATTGATTTAAACAAATTTCAAGATTAAAAATTTAGGACAAAACTTTAAAATAATAAGTCAAAATGGAAAAGCGTTAAGAGCAGCTAAAACTAAATTTATCTTATTTAAACAAAAAGTTAGAAACCAAAAATAAGCAAAATAAAATTTTAAAGATTTTGTATGTTAGAAAAAAAAAAAGCGTCATCAGGGGACAATGTGTCATCAGGAAACACATTGTCTGCTAACATATTGGAGCCTTTCTGTAGTCAGTAAATGTAAGACAAGTCTTTAATGATAAAATATACAGTATAATACCTTCCAAGAGATCTTCAACTGCAGTCCTGACTCCCTTATCAAAGGCCCTGGCATCTGCAGCTGTCTGGAAGGTAAGACCAAATTTCTTCTCTCCTGTCCTCCAATGATGAAAAGTGGGCATCACTTTATTATAAATGAAGTCTCTCCTAATGCTACAACTAAGAACAACCTGTAAAAGAATTCCATTTTTACTTCAGTTTATTCTTGATGGATAATTACCATGTTCCTTTATACAAAGGAAGAAAAGATTAATAAATAAAAAAAAGAGAATAGTTTGGCAAGCTTACATTGAAAGCTACACTCTAAGTTACAGCTGTCTGAGAAAAAGTTTTAAAAAAAGGCAGGGAGAGACATACATATCAAAAATATAATTTTCCTTACACTAACATACATAACATACTAATACACTAACATAACTCCGTATTAATTAGACCTTTTAATTATAAAATCCCGCTTAGTTTGTAATGTATTTAGATGAAAAGGAAATTTTCATATACTTGAAACCAGGGTCTTCACTGAGACATACTTAACTTGGATCCCAAGGACTCAGAAATTACTGAAAAGCATGGTCCTGGTTCATTAAAAAAAAACAACATAGAAACCCAAAAATTACAAATTTGCTATTATGTCTCATATATTATAAAAATATGCATCATTTAAATAAAAGGGAAAAACTTTTTTTTAAAGCAATTAAAGGTCAAATATAAAAAACTCAAATTATTATATTAGTGCAATAACAAAATTTTAATTCAAGGGCACTTTAAAGTTTGAAAGAGCTTGAGTCAAAAAGATTAATATAGAATTTCACACCGTAAAAATTTATCAAATTGTGTTACATTACATGATATTTGAATTTGATCCTCAACAATTTTGAAAATACCATCTTTTACTATTTTATGTGTAAATTAAAAACATTAATTCTCACAAATTATCAAAACAAAAAAACAATTTGCAGTCAATAAAAATAATGAAAGGCATGATAAAAAAAAATTCTCCAAGCATAATTTTTTTTTCTTCAAAAATGAATAAAAAAAAGTAAAAAATATAAATTGATAAACAACTGAAAATTATGAAAAACTGAATTAAAGGTACATTCTTTAAAAAGAAAGTATTTATTTAAAAATCACTTAAAAGATATACAGTCAAACCCCGCTATAGTGAACCTTCAAGGGACCGAAATTTCGGTTCACTATATCCGTTGCGCAGATAATTTACCTAATGGTTCCCAAACTCCTTCCTTTTATTGCACATTATTCAAATAAATGATGACTATAGTAGCAAAAAATGTGTTATTTTTCATTACTCTTCGTCTTGCATACAAAAAAAATTTGTAATCTTTAGCTGATGAGCAATCCTCAACATCAGTTATGGAAACACTTCCCAACTATCAGATAATTTTTTCTGAATTTCTGTTATTCCGTTTTTTAAAGCTGTCTAACCAGCCATTCGAGCACATGAAAGTAGTCTCATAAAAACATTTAGCAAATTCATCCACATTTTTTCAGATACAGGAAAATTGCGGCTTCTTCGAATGGTGAACCACTTCAGTAATGCTTCTTCAACATCCTTGTGATCTGCTTTTCTCAACTTATTCTGCCATCTAAATTTTTTTCATGAGCAGAAATTATTAATTGCCTTCTTTTCCATANATATTTAAAGGATTAGGTATTCACTTTTGTTGTTCAATGAATTATGGAGTTTCAAAAATTATAAACCTTTGCCTATTATATTATATTATTTTCTTTTGATAAGTTAAAGTAAATTGTACAAAAAATATCAAATATTTATTGATACATGTAATTATTATGTGTAAAATGATTACACCTATAGAATTTTTACCTTTTACCTAAGTTCAAGGTTTTGGACAGTTTTATCCAGTTTAGGACAGTTTTACCCAGTTTAAGACAGTAAAACCCAGGTGTCCTGTCCAAAACCAGTTAAGGACGTCCAAAACCCCAACCCTGCTTAAAAGATATATTAATATACCCACTACCTTGGAAAAAAAAAGAAAGGAACTCAAAAATTTAAACAGTTGAGAACAATCCTAACAAAGTAATATTAGTACTCAGATTTAAATCAATAAACACAGATAATTTTACCATTGTGCATTATTTAAACAGTGAATTATCTATTTATTAATTTTTAAATGGAATATGAATATAAAGGCAGTGTTTTTAAGGGATGAAGGTTTATTTTTATCAAAAGGGCAAAGGGGATGCATTAATAGGGATCAAAGGACAGGTGGGGTGGGCCACCCTTCTAAAAACACTCAGGGACAACACTGCTGAAGCTGTTAAGTAGAGTAGTGTTTGTATCTCTCTTTTTTCTGGTCTGTAATATTTTTCAATTTTAAAAGTGCTTATTCATATTACTTATACAATCATATTTTTTTTTTGTAAAATTAAGTTTTTCACAGAAATATGATCTTAATTTTTAATAAAATTGATTTTCCCAAAATTAAATATTGTTTTTCACAAAATTTTAAAAATAGGATCTTAGCATCAAATTCTTGACTCAGACACTTAAAGGCATTCATTAACTTTAAATAGAAATGAAAGAATCTAGTTTTAAATTAAGACAACTATACAACAAAGCTTCCTAATAAAAAATCTGATCATTAAGCGGATTTAAGTGTATAAATCAATTAATTACTCCCTCAACATCACCAAAATGAATCCTGATCACTGCTCAGTTTTTAGAAGTGAACTCATTGCTATTGATACTGCCCTGGATTCTCTTCTAACACTACAGGATCACAATAATATCTGGATACTATCGGACAGTCTCAGTTCCATACAGTACTTATCGCATTGGAGGAAGGCGAGAGTCAAAACAGGAGTCTCAATACTGCACAAACTTAAAATCCTCTCACGATTGCGTGNAGCCCTTAAAGGTACTTAATTTTGGTTCAAGGTTTTTAAAACTGACAGTCTCAATACAGTACTTATCGCATTGGAGGAAGGCGAGAGACAAAACAGGAGCCTCAATACCGCACAAACTTAAAATCCTCTCACGATTGCGTGAAGTCCACCTCCAATGGATCCCTTCTCACGTTGGAGTTCTGGGCAATGATATCGCCGACACTCTGGCTAAGGAGGGGACAAAAGAAACTTTGATGAGTCCAAATTCACTCACCTTCATGGAACTGGCATCGAAAAAGAAGACAATGTTTTCTGGCTCGTACCCCCCAAACATCACTGGTACCAGAGCACCAGTCCAGGAGGTGCACTCAACATTCGGTGCAACCGCAAGGACCAGATGGCTCTTACCAGGCTTCTCCCCAACATATCCTGGACTGGACAAAAGGGACATTCTATATAACCCACTTTAGGTGGCTGACTTCCTCCGGGTCATGAATTTCATGGACATTGTTTAACCCTGCTAATTTTGGGGATAAGGAAGAAGAAGAAGGTGTATAAAGTATATAATAGATATAATTACCTAAAACTGGATAACAAGAAACAAATATTAAGACATCAAAACAAAATTCATAAAAAACAATACTAATGTTTAAAAAAAAAGTAAAAGGTAGAAAAAGTTATTTTTATGACTCATACAATAGATTAAAAATAACAATACAAATGAAGAACTTTGTGGAAGAATAGATTAAGTGATATTTTAAAAAAAATATCATTTTTATCACAATTATATTAGGAAACTGTCAACAAAAAACTTTTTAGGGGAAAAAAATCTTATTATCTCACCGTTTGATCTGATATTCTTTTTCCACAGATGATATATTCCGGTTTCTGATCTTCCTCTGAGATGAGACGTTTCCTTACTGATACATTACTCAGCCCACCTCCGCCCATGGGTACCCAGCCTCCTGTGGAGTCATCTCTGGTCATGACCTGAGCCCGGACACGAACCAGAAAGTTCCCACTGAAACAAAATGAAGCACATTACCTTGTGATTGAATAAATAGAAAATAATCAATAAAATCAATCATCAAGAGGATAACCTAGATTATCATACGACACACCAATTATGACTAATATCATTATCAGGGTTGGCAAGATTTTGCCGCAGGAGGAGAAAACCATGGTAAAAACCGTCCTGGCAAAAACAGGTTTTTGCCAGGACCAGTTACACTTACAGATTTGACAAAGAAAAAAAAATTCCTTAAAACTGCTTTGAAGGTTAAACTTGATTATTTTTCAGCATTCCAAATAATATACAAAGGCATTTTTGGCACACGTGATTAAACAATACCAGGAGTTAACACAAATCAATCCATACAAAATCCAGGAGAAAATAAGAAATTTTCTTTTTTTGCTCATTTGAAATAACAGAATTCACCATTAGAAAAGTAGGAGAATTCGAGATAAACTTACACACTTTTTAATTAATTTGTTCGCATTACTTATATTTTTCTTTTTCGACATTGATTAATTAGGTAACTAATTGTTAAGTAGTATGAGGATGCATAATTATATGTACCTTAAACTATTTCATTTTTTGAAGAACAATTTTACCCTACCATCAATTTATCCTTTACTATTACGAAGCAAATTTACCAATCATAGGCGCTTTTCCGTATCAAAATGGAAAAGTGCCTGTAGTATCTAAAACCTAATTTGCTTTATTTTAATTTAAATATTAGGTAAATTATTATTTTTTAATAACAAGTATTGCAATAAATTGGTAGCATTTATAGATTCAATTTTTAAATTACTCAATTTGCATTTAGATTAAATTAGTCATAATCAGTATATTGTTATCAATGGAATGAATAAGTAAATCATGATACTGGCTACTGTTACTTGACTTTAGTTAAGGCTGTATATAAACAAATAACACATTAGTAATGCAGATCAACTCCTTTTTCCCAAAATCAGTATATCTTTATGCAATTATATAGTTCATGGTTTAAAAATGTCCGTATCAGTAGATTTTAGTTTAAATTAGCATAAAAACTTGATATGGATCAATTTATTCCACAGAAATCATAATATTAATTGCAATGAAAAGTAGAACATGATGCAGTCAACTATTATAGTTTACTTTTCACTTAATGTTAAACTAGCATCAAAAACATTAATAGTGTATATCAAAAAGTAAACATAATAATTTTAATTATAGCAATATATATGTAGATCAATATATAGTCAATTTTTAGATTATTGATATTAATTTATTCTGAATTAGCATTAAAAAACATTTAACACAAAGATACTCGCCTTTAGGAAATCAGAAGTTAATATTTGATACCTAAAATATCAATAGTTTGTAAATACTGCATAAAAATCTTCTTATGAACTTTTAAAAATAATTTATTATAAATAATTATGCCATTTATTAATCAAACAATTTACGGTACTTTTAGATCCATCAAAAGAATTCCTATCTAACTTTATGCCTTGATTACCTAAATAGATATTAAAACATTAAAAGTTTTTTTTCTTGAAATATGATATGATAGTAAATAAACAAAGCATAACAAAATGAGAACGAAATCATTATTTTATTTATACGGAACATAATATTTTTAAAAACATGAATAAAATAGGAATTATAAATTTAAACAAAAAAAAAATTATCTACATCTTTTCGTTTCACCCACACAAAGCAGATTTAAAACAAAACTATTAAATATTCTTTCAATAATAATACAAAAATGTCATGAATAAACATATTCAGAGAAGAAATAATTACATCAATGAAAAATTATCACATCCTGTGCGTATCCGCCATACAACACTTCATTCATAAAATTATTTCTATTTTTACTCGCTAACTGTCAGATAGAGTAGTAAATCGTACCTTCACAGTCGAACTTAACTAAAATCTGCCATTCCTTGGGAAGGGCACATCTAAGATTGGAATATTAAAAAAAGAAAGCTAAAACTCACATACTTACAAAAATACACCTATATGTATTTTTTAAATAAAAAATGCTCTGAAAGCTAGGCCTATTATATCAATGGACGTACACCTAGATTGTTAGTAAATAAATCGCTACGAAAACTGTACTTACTCTTCAGGGCTACCTTCGCCCATGTTTACGCCAGGCAAAATCCATTTTCAAGATTGGATTTCCAGCCACATCAACACAATTCGAACAAAAACTTATATTTTGAAGTCTAATGACATGAAATTTAGCCAAACGGCTTCATCATTATCGTCACTTGGTTCGCTCATGACGGTAGAAAAACAAACCACAAAACATAACAAATAAATACCGCGTCAGCAGGAAGCGAAACCATGCACAGGAAGTTGACCTCTGAACAGAGCTCCTCGGCGGAAGGATATGCTTACACCTTGGAAAAGTAGTCCCTACTGCAGCTGCTCAATCGGAAATGTCAAGCCCTCGAGTCGACTAAAAAATTGCAAATCACAGAAGGTAGCATAGGAAGCCATGTCATATCAATTCAAATATTGTTGCCTTTTATAGTCCCTTAAGAAATATGCAATTGAAGTATTTATTTTTCCCGAAATATTAACTAAGAAATTTGAGATCATTAAATTGCTCTATTCTTACGTTTATATATATATATANTATATATATATATACATAATATTTTTAAGAACGGAGGTTTAATCTTGTCATAATTCAGAAAAGTT
The DNA here is from genome assembly GCF_043381705.1 of Parasteatoda tepidariorum. Classification (NCBI taxonomy): domain Eukaryota; kingdom Metazoa; phylum Arthropoda; class Arachnida; order Araneae; family Theridiidae; genus Parasteatoda; species Parasteatoda tepidariorum. The sequence continues at coordinate 20,154,732 of NC_092211.1, read as the reverse complement.
AAAAAAAATTTTCCTTCAAAGATTTTTGAACCTGCAGGGTTTTTTTTTAAAAATTTTATTTTAAATAAAAGAATATTGAAATTGTTATGATAAATTGGATCTCAATCATAAAATTTTATTTTTCATAAACAGAGCTAAGATGTTGGGGATCTGAAAATTATTATTACTTAAAAAAAAAAGAAAAAGAAAAAAAAAAGATTAAAAACCATCGAAAATGACCTAAACTTAAAAATAATGCACTTTACATTATTCAAGAAAATGTTCGTTGGCTTTTTAAAAAAACAAAGATTAATTATTGATTGCAAATTTATTTATAAATTTAAGAAGAAAATAAGGTAATAATTATAATAAACGTGTAATTTCTGAATAAAATAAAGTGTAAATAATTATACATCATAAAGATAAATGAGAATTTAATTAATCTTTAGTTACAGCATTTAAGAACATCTAAATTGTATTTTAATATCTAATTTTTTTTGTTGGTCTTTTTAAAATAAAAAGAAATAAATTTTTAAATCTTGTTTACGTTAAGACTTGTTATTGGAGTATGTTTAAAATAGTAAGATTCGATGCAAAATTTTCAATAATTTATGAAGAAAAAACTAATTTACAAGCAAAATGCTGGTATAATGAAAAACATCCATCAAAATTCATAAAAAAAGGGGGGGGGAGGGAAATATGAATAATATCAAATAAAGCCAAAAATTGCTAAGGAGAAAAACTTTACGAACATTATTTTGCTGGAGTTTTACTGGACAAAAAATATAATTTTATTCTAAAAACTTTAATAAATTAAAATGTGTTTAGTCGTCAATTGTACTTTCTCTTTTTCTAAATACCTGGGGGCCTGTACTCTTCTTTGCACACCATACGACAACACAAATGATTGTTAAGTATCAAACTATGAAGTAAAAGTAAAATCTGACTTAGTTTTTTGATCACTCATCTAGACTGCTCTTACTCTTATTTTTATTCATGCATCGAATAATAATACTTCGTTCAATGAATGAAGATGATTGTTGTATATATTTTTAACAGTCATTTTTGGATGTTTGTTTTCTTAAGTTAAGGAAAATGGGCTTAAATAGACAAAAGACACCACACTCTGTAAAAAAGAAATTGGTACTCAAATATCGCGTAACTTTCTTCGTTTTTGACGAAATCGTATCCTGATATATATACTCCGAGCAAAAATTTCATCAAAGTGGCGAAATAACTATCGTCACTTTTTCGAGGAAACGAATTTTGTCAAAATTAAAGAAATATTTCGTTATTCTATTTTTTTTCCTTCAAAAACATAAAAAACAACAGCCTCGAAATGCTTAATGTATCTTACATGTCTAGTAATCATTTTATCATAGGCCCCTAATAAGTGGATCAACGTCACCCCGACAAAACAAGAAGATCAGATAAAACAGAGAGGTAAATTACAGTTTGTCTATGTAAAGAACTCCCCAAGCCATTCGTCTGGAATAATGGCGATGACTATGGTTACGAGGTTTAACTATTTCAAGTAGGAGTGTTTTTATTTTGCATTTTATAACAGTCGTTGAACAGCCGACCTAATTTTTAGGTATACGACTGCTAATGTTCAACTCCGTAGCCTTGTAAGTTTGAACTCAATCCACAAGACTAGGGAGCTTCTGGATTAAATACTTGAAGAAATTTGCCTTCGCGGAGGACTTTTCGATGGAACTAACCCACATTTGCGTTACATGGAGAAGAAGACCACGAGAACCTCCCACGGTTAGCCTGACGGCGAGGGGACTCTAACCCGTGATCCGTCTACCACTGAGGATATTTTACGCGGTCGGTGCAAGCCGGATGCTGAATTCGTATCGACCAGCCATCGTTGGAATTCGAACTTGGTTCACTTCATTGGAAGGCGAATGCTCTATCCCCTGAGCCATCCCGGCTCCAGTAGGGGTGTTTGGTCATTATTTACGACAGTTTTTGGCTCGGATAGGCGAGAGAAAGGGAATCAGGGGAGAGAGAAGAATCCCCTCTTCGAAATGCGCTATTTCTTGGTTTGATAGCAGCAGACGGCCTTAAACTTGCAGCGAGGGGAGTTCTTTCTATAGACAAACTATACACCTATACGCGAAGCGGGTTTTGAATCCGGGATCTTCCTGGTACGAAGCAAAATCATCCACCAGCATATAGCCGGTTAGCGTATTTCGTCTCCCATAATGCATTAGGATGAGGTTTCGAGTTGAGAAAACATTTTCGTCATATATTTGAGAGCTCGCGTTTCGTGACAAATTACGCACTTTCGTGACAAAATGATTCTATAAATTAACGAAATACAGTTGAAGGATTGCTGAATCGTCAAAAATGAGAGATTTATTTCAGAGAGGGCGGGACTAATGAGGTCAAAGTTGTGGCAAAAAATATGTAATAGTTAACTGTGGACTACTGTGGACATTCAATTTTAGAAAAATAATGTTTGTAGAATAGTAGTCACAAATATATTATTCGGTGTTGCTTTAGAAAAATTGAATACTTAGGAATATAAGACAATCTTAGATCATTTAATGAATAAATGATTGAGTCTTATTTAGATTCGGATCCATTATATAATTTTTTGAACAGAGCTCACTGATTAAACTTTCTGCGATAAGAATGTGGATTAATTACTGACATATGATAATTAATATTGTATTTGATATAATTGCGGTTTTTTTTCTTCACATTTTATTTATTAAATTCGATTTATTCATGCAGAGTGGGAAATTTAGGAAAAAGCTAATACTTTGGACATAAATTAATTTTTTTTTGATTAAAAATGTTAATTGCCTATGCAATTTTATTATTATTTTTTATATCCGTAATAAAATGTGAAATTGGATTCAATTATGCTAAATGCTAATTCAATTAATGTTAAATGAAATTTGATAAATCGATATATAAATGAAAAGACATATAACTGAAAATTAAATAAATTAATATAAATTCATGGTAAAAATAATAATTTTGATAGCGTAATACCATTGTTAATTTGGCCCAATAATAATATTGATATAGACAACAATAGAGGCTGTCTTTTTAAGCAACTGGTCTATTGAACACCTGAAATAAGCATCATCTTCTAACTGCTACTTTATCTAGATTTCTTTTCCATAGTTTCATGTAGCAGGAAAAACAACAACACTTATCTAAGTTTCTTTCTTTTTTTTGTTTAAACCAACAATTTTAGCATAGCATAGATTAAGAATGAATTGGAACTGCAATGAAACGACATATTAACGAAAAAGACGCATATATGAGAAACTTATAAATGGCACTTTACTTAATTTCATAGATAAAAAATGACTTGAATAATAAAACAAATCAATAAAATATTTTCTACCAAATACACTTCTTATAAGGTCACTTGTTCTGAAAACAGTCTTTATTTTATTTTATTCATTTTTTGTTTTACATACACTGGTGGACAAAATTAAGAGATGGAAAGCATTTTCGCCCATTCATTCGCACATGCAAGATACCCGCACACAGCTTCATGTGTTTGAGAATGGTTCCGTGAATGCCCAGAGGTACTGGCAGGAGGTCCTAGAGCCCTGTCTGCGTCTTTTCAGGGGCGCTGTTGGCCCTGAGTTCATTTTTATGGACGACAATGCGTGACCACATAGGGCTCTCATGGTTGATGAGTATCTGGAAAGCGAGGATATTCAACGAATGGATTGGCCTGCCAAATCCCCTGACCTGAATCCTATAGAACATGCTTGGGATGCTCTTGGGAGAGCTATTGCGATGCGCCAACCTCCCCTCAGAACCATTCTGGAGTTAAAAATGGCTCTGGTGGAAGAATGGGAGGGTCTTCCATAAGTCCTCCTTAACTCCTTATCAACAGCATGCATACTCGTTGTGCATGCTGTCTGTCTGTCAGGGGTGACCATACACCATACTAGAGGCAACACACACTGTACAAGTCTCACTTTTATTGTCATTTTTTATCCTTAAGTTCAGACTACATTGAATTTATTGTCAATAGGTCTTGCCAGTGAATGGCACTTTCATTTTTGTTTTGCATACTTTATTATCATGAAATAAGCTATATCCATACCAAATTTCATTTATTTATAATCAGTATTTTTTGAGATATTTGGGAAAATGTCTTTCATCTCTTAATTTTATCCACCAGTGTAGTTGGAATATTATTCAATGATTCTTTAATATTTACGTTATTACCAACACGAGAAAGGTATATTCCAAAAATATTAAAAGCGGTTGTATAAGACAGCGGTTCCTGCGAGTTAGGGCCTTTTTTATTTTAACAAATTCTGAAACCTAGGTCAACCCAATGTATTTATCGTTTCGGTTATTTTTATGAAATTATTAAATGTAAGAAAATTGACGAAATTAAAAATAAAAAAAAATTCTATCCATTTCTATAATTATTTCTTATTTTATTTTTGCATAAGTACTTTAAAATGACGTATAAATATTTTTATTCATAATAGAAGTAAATGCTTATAAGTATATAAAATTAATCGAACTTCAACTAAACAAAAAGACAGTTATAGGTGAAAAAAATAATAAATTTCATTCTTTTCAATAAATGTTTCCAAATTATTATTATTTCCTTTTTTTCCTAGCATATTAACTGCTAATGCTTTTTAAGTCGGGGTTCCGCCAAAAAAAGTTCAATCATTTAGTGTTCCGTAACCGAAAAAAATTGGGAGCCGCTGGTGTAAGATATATAATCGCGACCACTATTTAAATTTTTTTTTTTTTTTTTTACTCCACTAGAAGGCTTTGCCCCTTATTCGCTTCACTCACCAACTCTCATGGTTGCTTCTTACTCATCGATTTTTTTCTCTTAAAATTCGATTAAAAAAATATTTTTGTTTATAAAAATCTGATTGTTATTCATTCATGTAAGAACACTTTTTATTTGTTAATATGCTAATCGCATTGAAATAAATGAAATAAACAACTGTAAAATATTGAAAAATAATAATAAATGCTCATTTTTGATCTTTCCGAAAATTGCAACACAATAAAAGTAATAATTGAAAAGTAATATTTCTTATCATCAATATACATAACGACAAACTTAGAACTGTTTAAATTGGAAAAAATTTTCATCGCTCTTAAAAAAACTCATTCCAAATGTTAATATTTATATCAGAAAACATCTAATCTCAATATCTTTTTAATTATTATTATATTCAATCATTTATGTTACTTTTGACTTTAAGCTAAGTACGATCTTAAAAAATGAAGATCTCGGGAGAGAATAATAAATGTTTCAAAGACAATGGATAAATAGTCATTATTTGTAGAAAAAAAAAGTGAAAAAAATTTGCGAATAAAGATCTTAAAATTGCAAATACTTTCGAAGAAAAACTCGCGCTGAGTTTATAAATAATAATGGTTCTTTCAACATGTTTTCCTTCCGTTATTACATTTCAAAGGGTTCTAGTTCGGTTCGAACTTTATCTTTTACTACAAGTTTAACTAATTTAAGAGACAAGATTTAAAAAAAAAAATAGAACGCCAGAATTGTCAAAATCTTTTGGCTCTAGTAGAACAATTTATTTAAATGAATTTTTACGTTGCGTTGTTTACTATGTGATTAGCGTTGAAAACCATAGATTTAACCCTTCAGAGACGTAATAATTGAGAATTCTCGAACTAATAATTGAATGTTAATTTCTTATTTCATCGTACTCCTTATAGTCTTTGCATATTTTTCTACATACCTTTGTTATATGAAATCTCTAAATTATATGGTTTTTGGGCCACAACAAAATGAATCGTAAAACAAATATAAAGAGAAAAAATATCCCCCCCCAAAAGAAAAGCATTTAATTTGCAATGAATTTCGGAAAAACTGGGATATTGAGGGAAAGAAACCATGAGATAGAAAGGAAAAAAAGAAACCATAAATGAAGATTTAGCACGTCGAATCTCAACTTTGTAATTAACAATTCTACGACCAGCATAGTAATTTTTACTAAAAGCTTAGCAATAGATAATTCTCGAATGCTAAATTTTTTGATTCTATCGTTGTCCCTGTTCATTTCTTCAAACACCTTCGTGATATAAAGTTTGTAAGTCTTAAGGTTATTGCGCAACAGAGAAAAATGTAACGTAAATTAAATAATGTGAGAATAATTCATAATAACTCTCAGGAATATAAGCATCGAGTGTTAATTTTTTTTTTATTCTATCTGTTCATTTTTAGTTCTAGTCCCTGTTCATTTTTCCACGCACCTTCGTAATATGAAGTCTCTAAATCTTAAGGTTATTGCACAACAGAGCAAAATGTAACACAAATCAAATAATATAAGAATAATTCGCAAAACAAGAATTTAATATGCAATGACTTTCGAACAAATTGAAATGTAGGAAAAAAAAATGGCGTGAAGTTCATAAATAAAAAGGGCCCATTAAGCAAGTCAAATTTCAACTCTGCATAACAATTTTTTACTTTAGGTTTAGCAGTTAATAATTCTCGAACTATAAATATCGAATGTAAAATTTCTTTTTATTCCACCCTGCTTGCAATTTTCTACCTACCCACCATCGTAATTTCAAATTTCTAAGTCTTCTAGTGTTGGAGCAGCAAAGCAAAATGTAGCAGTAAATTATTTTTTTTAACGGCAAAAACAGCGGTGACCACGCTTACAATTTTTTTAAAAGAGATGCTTGACAAGAATTATAAAATTATATAAACATTATTGCTAATTTTTAGGGAGTACCTTGTTTATACAGGATGTTTGTTAATGTTCTGTCTCAATAGAACTGGTTCGCTGGTTCAAAACTAAAACGACACTTCTGTACTCACTTCTCATGTTATTTCAATGAGAAGTGAGTGCAGAAGTGTCGTTTTAACTTTGAACCAGCGATATAGTTTTTGAATCATCAGGAGAAACAAAACTCGCAACTTAATATTTAAGTGAGACTTTTCTTTAAAAAATAAAACCGTTATCAGACTCTGCTCTATCAATATCGAGGCTAAAAAAAAAAAAAAAAAAAACTTTCTAAAGAAAGACGCATTCCAATCCCTCTGAACATATAAATTAGTTTGTGACGATTTTAATCCATCCATAGCTTTGCTTGATCTCAGTATTGATTGACCAAAGTCTGATAGCCTTTTATTAGATACTTGAATATTACACTTGTGACCTTTTTTATAAATATTTTTTTCCTGCTTTTATCAAGGATTCGAAAAATACACAATAAATGCGGTCCTTAAAAAATACCCTACATATACATACATGTACCCTCATTGATTTCGCGTAAAAATTTTTTTAGGCAGGTAGATACTTTATTTACGTACTAGGGCCGCACAATGGGCTATTGGCGACAGTCTGGGAAACATTCCCGAGGATGATCTAAGCACATACCATCGCAATTTTGATCTCTTGCAGGGGGGATGGCTCCCCTGCTTTGGTAGCCTGGTGACCTGCGCGATATGTTTAGCACTTTACGGTGGAACAGTCTTACAAGGACCGATACCTCGCACCCTCGGTCACTACTCGCAGGCTGATCAAAGTGGTCACCCACCCGCTTACTAGCCGCAGCCAGTCAGGCTTGACTTCGGTGTTCTACTGGGAACTGTGTCTTTACGATCAGTCAACTGTGGGACAATATATTTTTAGAATTTTTGCGAAAATTAAAGCTACAATTTTTGTATATCAGGAGTCACACACTAATAGTTAAGTAAAAAAAAATGGTTATGAGACTATGTCTAAAAATATCGAAATCCATCAGAGCAAAGGAGGGATCAAAATCATCAAAATCTTGCTTATAGAAGAGCAAAACTAAATCTGGTTTCCAAAGAAAGAGAATACCTTCCAATCCCATTAAACAAAAAGCAGGTATTTGGAGATTTAAATCCTTCTTTCTCTTTCTTTGGCCTTAATATTTATTGGTCACAGTTTGATAAATTTTTTCCCTATAATTAAATATTAACTTGTTCCCCATAATGTGAATAGTTCTTTATTTTATAGTTTGTAAACGTTTTAAAAATGTACATTAAAGGTGGTCAATACGGAACACCCAGTATGAATTAGGTTCAGGGAGAGGCTGAACATTATTTTAGTTTTCATGCCTCTTTTAATTCCTTGAACGTCTTATTATCCTATTCTCCTAGACAAAATAATATTTTAAGAATTATATGTTGGTTCTACGAAATCATGATTCATCTGAAATGGCTTCTATTCTGAAAAATCAGCTTTAAATACTCAGAAGGCACTTCGTAAACATGAATATCAGTTTATTTACTTATATAAAAAAGTTTAGTTTCTGGCTAAATTCTTTATGTCTTAACAATTTAATCACCCATGAAAAACTTGTTTTCAAAAGAGGATGAATTAACTAAGTCTCTTTTGAACTAGTTCGTAATAGAGCTTTTATGTAATATTTTCAATTGAGAAAGTTTAGAATAAAACTCATTACGTTTCAAGATAAGCGAGTCTGATAAACAAGTTGATGCAATGATTCGTATTGAATGGAGTTTCCAGAACCCTTTTCTTCTTAAATTCTTCAAAATAGTTATTTTATTTGACTCTGAGAATGAAAGAATGATTACGAAATCTTATTTGCTTTTCTTTTATGCTGGACTTCGGAATAAACAGATGCGAAGTAAAAGCTTAAAAATAATTTTTTGAAATGAGTTTAATTTCTTTTTTCTTCTTCTTCGAAATAGTAGGGGAGAGTGGGGTCAATTGTAACAGGGTACGATTGTAACAGAGCAAAAATTTCGAGTGTCGGGTCCTAGATTTGGTTCCTAGGTGGCGCACAAGGTGTATTTAATGAATCTACATGTACACCCCTGATGGCAACCATTTTTATGTACTTTTGAAAGAGTTACATCACAAAAGATATTTTCGCGCTACGTAAGTACTTTTTTTGGTATTAGAATATTATATTGTAACAAAGTAATTTTGTTTAAACAAATAAAAATTAGTAACCGAATATGTAAGTGGACACCTTAATTAACATTTCAATAAAAAAAAAAATATTAGTTTTGTTAATTAACTAGCATTGTTTTTAACAAATGAAGCTGAAATGGCGTCTTGGGGACAATTGTAACAATAAGTAAAGGGACGATTGTAACAGCTGAAAATAAATAATCTTATGTTTACAAACCATTACTTAACTCTTTAAGAACCACCAATAGTTTCCTATATCATTTATATTATGTTGCATGTGCATTATTTTATTTGTCACCTTTCACAGCATAAATTAAAATTTTTAACCCCTTAAAGTTAAAAGTTTAACCCTTTAGGTCTCTGCTCATTATTATTTTTACTCCTAAAATATCACTACTATTTTGATCAATAAAAAAATATATCACAACTATGATAATATGTATAATTAACTATGTTTTAGTTGAATTTATGAACTGTTATAATTGACCTTGTAAGTGGGGACAATTGTAACAAGTGCACGACTGTCAAAAATTGTTAATAACTAATATAATAACATTTAAAATCAGATATTTATTTATTTTTTCTGTTAGAGGATAGTCTACTTTACTCGTCTGTCAATTAATACTAATAATATATTGGATTTTTTGTTAGTTAAAAATAGTTAAGTAAAAATGTTACAATTGACCCCACTCTCCCCTATAATTTAAAAATTGTTGTATTTACATCAATGATACAAATATTTTAAAATAAATAAACAAAAAATCTCTATGAGCTAGACAGGGTAACTACGAACTTTAGAAAAGATCAATAGTAGTAGTAAATTTCTTGTTAATGCTAATACGAATTTCTTTCCTTTTTTTCTTTTTTTTTTAAGTTCCCTTCACTGTTAGAAATTCTGAACCACGCTGTACCAAAAACTGGTATTTATTTGCTGGCTACATATATTGGAGCTCAATTTCACCATATTTTGGTATTTTTACTAGCTCTAAATATCAGTAGAAGGTTATACCAAAAGTAGGTGCTTTGAAAAAACAAACACCTATTTTCATTCTTTCTTTCATAAAATCAGAGGATGGTTGCCCCATTATTAGGTATTTTTAAAGCACCTAAATGCAGGCCAAGTTTGGTAGTTACCGTTGCAAAACTATTTACCGTAAGGTTATTTTATGATATTTCTTTAACCATTTTATATCACCAACCAAATTAAAAAGGCAACATAAAAGGCATGAACTTTAATCAATGCAAATAAAATATTTTACCAACTTAAATAAGTTGATACTTGAAACAACATGATGCATTAGTCGTTCCGTACAATCAGACTGTTTGCTTTTCGACTTATTTGTTGATGACCTGATAAATCTCCTGATTGAAGAAAGCGTAAAAGTTTTTATGTATATAGATGATCTTGTCTTGTGGACTTCCAACACTAAGATGATCAGTCTGCGTAGGGACCGAGGGTTTGCGGTATTGGACCTCGCTAAACTGTGCTACCGTAAAGTGCTCAACTTGCCTTCGCAGGTCGTCGGGCTACCGAAGCAGGGGTGCCATCCCCTCCGCAGAGGATCAAAATTGTGATGGCATGTCTTTGGATCATCCTCCGGGATGTTTCCCAGACCGTCGCCAATAGCCCACTGTGCAGCTCTAGTGTGACGTAAATTAACAACAACAACACTAAGAAGACAGCATTTCAAACTTTAGAAAATATACTGAACAACGCTATGATTAAGTTTTATTCCTGGTGTGTAGATGATAATGCGTTTGTCAATGCAGAGAAAGCAGTGCACTAGTTTTTCTCATTATGTTACAAGCAATTAGAGCTACAAATACTATATAACAATATTGGTTTCCAACGTAGTGAGAGTGATAAATAAATGGGAGTGACCGTTGACCGTAAACTCACTTGGAAAAATCATATCGAGGATATAAATAAAAAAAGTTTGAAAGCGAATGTTCTTGCTTAGACGCTCATCAAGAGTGAGAAGGAGATGTGAATCCTCCATCCTTCATACCACCTTTAAAATGTTTATTAAACCATTATTGACGTATTTAAATGCATCAATGACAATGGCTTCCCAAAGCCAAATAGATAAAATAGAGCTAATTAAAATCCGTTGCCTTCATCTGGTCATTGGGATAGTGAAGTCTACATCAATTGATGAACTGATGAACTGAACACTGATGGCTGTAAGAAATCAACATTAAAGATGTATCAGAAATTAATATGATAGTCTCATAGTGCTCAGTTGACTGTCTCCCACTCTTTCTCTTGCTGGTTAAAGATTCAAGAGGGTTTCTTACAGACTCTCTAGAGAAGAATATTTAAATTTGATATTTCTGCTCATGCCGAGTTGCTGATGTTTCCTATTAAACCATTGGAATTCTTAAAAATCCAGTATTAATTTGAACCTTTCACAACCTACGACAAAGACGCAGGTATGCGCAGAAGTGTTTGGCGCAGGAATGGAGACTATCCACACCCGCTTCCCTGCTGAGAATTAAATTCATGTATACACAGATGGCTCAAAACTAGATGCAAATGGAAATGTGCACTCTCAGAAATAAAATCATCCCCTTTGACGATTCAGCAATCCTTGCAGAGTATTCTGTTAATTTTAAGAACCATTTCGTCGCGAAATTTCGTGATTTGTGATAAAACGCGAACTCTCAAATACATGACAAAAATGGTTCCTCAACTCGAAACCTCATCGTAGCTCATTGTGGGAGATTCTTAATTAGAATGACGAAACTAGAATAAAAAGTAGACAAACGAAAATAAAGTGGAGAATTAAATCGACAGTATTGTACAGAGCTGGCTTCGTACCCGGAAGATTCAGGTTTTGAATCTCGTTTCGGGCATGGGCGTAATTCATCTCTTTGTTTTATCTACCCTTGTTGTATTGTGCCACTTAAATGATGTCACCACCTATATGGAGGTAAAGTCATTATTAGAAAAATCAGATACATTGGGTGCTACAAGGTTTATTCTTACTTTCTTTTTTTTTTCCGTGGAAAAAAATAACATGACGAAATATTTATTTTCAATTTTGTCGATATTCGTTTCCTGGAACAAGTGACGATAATTATTTTGTAAAAATAATTATCGTCACTTCTATGCTCACTTTTACAGACATAAAATCGTCAACAGCTCAGCTTGACCTCTGCGCTGCAACAACTTAATGATGACTGAGAATCACCTTTCTATACTCGTATATCTGTCCAAATCTGAAGAAAGAATCCATTTACTTTAGCTATTAGGAGGCTAGTTAACTTTTGTTTAGTTGAACATCGTGGCGCTTTCTATTCCTTTATTGGTCAGCTTTATTGTTTGTACTTTGCTTGTTACCAGTTTTTATTTGTGTTTTGTTTTGTTTGTCGGCGAAAGAGCTGTGTTCACTGCTGCATTGGAAATAAAAAAAAATGAGGAGAATTTGTCAATTTTTTAAAATTAAACAGATAGTTTCAATTTATGTATAATAATTACATAGCTTCTAATTTCACCAGTCGTTCAGAGAGATTTTTTAATTAGTAGTATAATAGTAGGACGTCCGGTGGCTGTAGTAGCTCTTCGCACTCCTGTGCCACAGGTCCTGGGTTCGATCCTCGGCCGGGCAAGTTTGACTCAGCCTTTCATCCCTTCAATGGGTCGATAAATGAGTACCAAGCATGCTTGGGAACTAAATAATGGGGGTTCCACGTTCGGCTAACCACCTAACCGGAACATCTGCTCCTGCACTTCAGAGCCCAAGGTCAAGAAAATTGAGATGGGCACAGTAGGCCTTGGCCCTCTACGGGCTAATGCGCCACTGAGTTTAGTTTAATTTTGGTATAATAATAGTCGTTGCACTTGATGATCACTTCGGTCATCGTTTCAAGCTGGTCGCTTCGTGGTATTGTTGCATATTATTACATTTCAGTAGGAAATAAAATACAATCTCATCCGCGTTTTCTAAACTGCGGTATACTGATAAATTCTAAACTTTTAGTCATAATAAGTGATCCTGGACAATTCCTGAAGTTCACAGAACAGAGCTTGAAATCCTGAAGACAATGCATCTTTCCCAAAAAATACAAATCGTGCTTAAAATATTGTTCTAGCGCAAGGCAACACGGTAAAGCAGTTTTTGGAGATTTAACTTTCTTTCGGAGGAACGTCAAACAGACTTTGAAATATGAAATCTTAAAGACTGTGGATACAAATTTAAATCTCACTTTTAATATTGATCAAGATGGAAATATCATGGCATAGTAATTTTTGAGTCTACCATCAAAAAAAAAAAAAAAAAAAAAAAAAAATTTGACTCAGCCCGAATTCATTCATGAGTAAAATCTCTTTTCAAAGTGGTAATTATTATTACTACTATTGTTATTATTACTATTATTTTTTTGAAGTTTCAGAAATCAGTTTTATTCATTAAAAAATGGTTTCCTGAGGTGTTCATCTCAGTACCACCAGTTTGATACGAAGGATGCCGTGAGATGTCCTAGACTTCAAGTCTAATATTTTACTTTATTTTACAACCGTCATTAAACAGCCGTCCCAATTTTCGGACTTACGACTACTAATGTTCAACCATAGAGCCTTGTAATTTGAACCCAATCCAGAAGACAAGGGAACTCCTGGATCAAGCATTGGGAGAAAATTTGCCTTCGTGAATGACTTTTTGATAGAACTAACCCACATTTGCATTACATGGAGAGGAAAACCACAAAACCACCCACGGTAAGGGGGCTCTAACCCATGATCCATCAACCACAGAGGATATTTTTCCTCAGTAATGTGGTCGGTGCAAGCCAGATGCGGAATTTGTATCGACCAGCCATTGCTGGGATTTGAACCCGGTTCACCTCATTGGAAAGTGAACGCCCTATCCTGGGAGCCATTGCTGCTCTTCAATATTACGAAATTTAGCAGTAACATTTTGCATTTCAAAAGGAAAGAAAAATTTCAAGGTGGGTGCAAGTGTAATTCATTAGTATTGGCACAACAACCCAGGTTGGAACTTAGAACTTCTCTAAGACATAGCCCGTTTTTTCACCTTGGTGCCAGGTCTTGACAGTTCAATTCTCTGGTTTAAAATCTGTGTTAACGGAGTCCAGCCATCTAGGTTTTGGACGTTCTCTGGCTCTGCTACCTATTTTTGAAAATCTTAAGCGTTTTGCTAGTTGTAATTCAGCAGCAAATGTGCTTTATAAATCTCATTTTGTTTAATTTCATAAATTTAATTACATACATCAATGATTTTATACATTGATTTTATGCATTTTACACGAAACTCAATTCACCAAAAGAAAAGTTAACTATACACATAATTTTATTCAGCCCGTGGTAGTCAAAAGTTACGACAGGCGCAATTTTATTTATGAATCAGTACTTAGTACGTAACGACAATTTTATTTAATTAATTCTTTTTAACTTAACATTATTTAGATGACATTGACATTATTTAGTTTTAAAAGCGTTTGTATCAAGAAAATAAACAAATGGTTTCATATAGTTCTTCTATAGTTATGTAGTTGTACCATTCTTTATCGTTGCCCCCATATGTCACGTAAATTTACGCAGAATTTACCTGTGTTAACCTAACAGAGGAAACCAAATGTACATTAATGAATAAAAACGTAGCGCCATAAGCGCCCAGTAAAATTAATTTTTGATTGAATAGAACTGCAAGCTAAAACTAACACTGATTAAATAAATATTTACCTATGGGAAACATACGAGAAAGGGTCGAAAGTCAGTGGTCGAGGTAGTTTTAAAAAAGACAGAGCAACCAAATACGCAAGTGTTTAAACTATTGACACCATATCTTTCATCCCCCTCATCGTTTTGTGGGTCAATAATCTATATCTAACAAAAAATAGTTTTATTTATTCAGAATTTTGTTTTTGTGTCTGTAACTTAAAATATCCCCAACACAAATTAATTAACATGTTTAAGAGAAGCGTATAAAATTCCATCTTAATACGTAAAAATACGATCATTAGATCAAAAGTTATTAGGAGTTCAGTTTTTTTATTTCTTATTTTGCTCTCTGTTCTGTCACCAATTTGGACTCGAATTGGTTTAGAATTGTTGGTTTAGGTTGCAGATTTGTATAAGGATAAAGAAACGTTTTGTCTCGTATGTAGATTAAAAAAGGGTATTCATTAAATATCAAAGAAATTAAATTTCTAAACATATTTTAAAATTTGTGTTATGTCTCACTATATTTTAAAAAAAAAAAAGAAAAAGAAAAAAAAAAACTTATACCGCCGTTTATTTGGGTGTCAACGTGAAATTTTTATTTTGCGATTAAAAAACGTGAAAATGTGAAAATTACGAAAAGAAAGGAAGTTAAAATAAAAATAATTAAAATTAAATAATTATTTCGATAAACTGTTAATATGTAGAAAAAAATGAGAGGAAAATGATCTACAGAAAACAGAAATGCAACTACACAGTTAAAATTTGACATACTGAAAGAGAAATTTTACTCTATAAACCTAACGCAGAAGCTTTTTTTTTCCTTCTAAATTTTAATTTTATAATTTTAAGCGCTCTCTTCGGTAATAGTTTTCTTCTTTAATTGCAGAAAAATTTGAGATCTTTTTAATACGCTGGAGCATGAGTTGATATCAATCAAAAGTAACGAGAACGAAAGAAAGAACTAAAGAGAGTAGATGTTGCCAGACATAAATCTTACAATCCGTATTACTTAGAGTCGTGGTCGCTCAACAGATAGAACACTCGCCTCCCAATGAGGTGATCCGGGTTCGATCGAAGCGATAGCTGGTTGATTCGAATTCCGCAACCGGCTCGCACCGACCACATTGCTGACGTAAAATATTCTCAGTGGTAGACAGATCATGGGTTAGAGTCCCCTTGCCGTCAGACTAACCATGGGAGGTTTTCGTGGTTTCCCTCTCCATGTAACGCAAATGCGGGTTACTTCCCTCTAAAAGTCCTCCCCGAAGGCAAATTTCTCTCAATATTTAATCTAGTAATTCCCTTGTCTTCTGGATTGGATATTTGNTGGTTTAAAATCTGTGTTAACGGAGTCCAGCCATTGAGGTTTTGGATGTTCTCCGGCTCTGCTACCTATTTTTGAAAATCTTAAGTGTCTTGCTAGTTGTAATTCAGCAGCAAATGTGCTCTATAAATCTCATTTTGTTTAATTTCATAAATTTAATTACATACATCAATGATTTTAAGCATTGATTTTATACATTTTACACGAAACTCAATTCACCAAAAGAAAAGTTAACTATACACGTAATTTTATTCAGCCCGTCGTAGTCAAAAGTTACGACAGGCGCAATTTTACTTATGAATCAGTACTTAGTACGTAACGACAATTTTATTTAATTAATTCTTTTTAACTTAACATTATTTAGATGACATTGACATTATTTAGTTTTAAAAGCGCTCGAGCATGAGTTGATATCAATCAAAAGTAACGAGAACGAAAGAAAGAACTAAAGAGAGTAGATGTTACCAGACATAAATCTTACAATCCGTATTACTTAGAGTCGTGGTCGCTCAACGGATAGAACATTCGCCTCCCAATGAGGTGATCCGGGTTCGATCGAAGCGATAGCTGGTCGATTCGAATTCCGCAACCGGCCTGCACCGTCCACAGTGCTGACGTAAAATATTCTCAGTGGTAGACAGATCATGGGTTAGAGTCCCCTTGCCGTCAGACTAACCATGGGAGGTTTTCGTGGTTTGCCTCTCCATGTAACTCAAATGCGGGTTACTTCCCTCAAAAAGTCCTAATTTCTCTCAATATTTAATCTAGTAATTCCCTTGTCTTCTGAATTGGATATTTGCTGAAACTCTAATTTGATTATTTTGAATATGTTTGCTTATGTGATTGAACTGTTGCGCGCACTTCGAACTTTCGGAGTGTCCCCGGATGCCCTATTGAGGGAGCGGGGTTAATCTAGTTATTAGTGGTCCTAAAACCAACTGTTCAACGACGGTTACAAAGTAATATAAAATTTGTATTTAATCTGTGTAAAATCTGTATCTTTAGATGTGGTGGCTCAGGGAATAAAGCTCTCGCCTTCCATTGAGTAGACCCGGCTTCGAATCCCAGCGATGACTGGTCGATACGAACTCTGCATTGCGCTACAATGCTGAATTAAAACATCCTTAGTGGTAAACGAATCATGTGTTAGAGTACCTTTTTGCAGTTAGGCTTAGCATGATAGATTTTCGTGGTTTTCCTCACCACGGAACGTAAATGCGGTCTAGTTTCATCAAAATGTGAAGGCAAATGTTTTCCAATACTTGATCCACGAGTTTCCTGGTCTTTAGGATATTGTTCAAAAAGATTACGGAGTGGAACAGTGGTTGTTGTAAACTCAAAATTAAGTCTGCTGCCCAACCACAGTTATAAAATGAAATCTATTACTTAAGTGTCTGGAAGTCAGAGTTCACTTCCCAATGATGTGACTTAGGTTAGAATTCCAGTGGTGGCCGGTTGATACGAATTCCGCTCTCGGCCCACTCCGACCACAGTGCTGCCGTAAAATATCCTCAGTGGTAGATGGATCATGGGTTAGAATCCTCTTGCAGCCGTTTATTTGTCGTTTTCCTCTCAATGTAGCGAAAATGCTAGTTGGTTTCTACAAAAGTTCGATCAAATCTTCCAATTTGGTGAACCGGGTTCGAATCCCGGCGATGGCTGGTCGATACGAATCCGCATCCGGCTTGCACCGACCACAGTGCTGACGTGAAATATCCTCAGTGGTAGACAAATCATGGGTTAGAGCCCCTTTGACGTCAGGCTAATCGTGGAAGGTTTTTGTGGTCTTCCTCTTCGTGCAACGGAAATGCGGGTTAGTTCCATCAAAAAGTCCTCCACGAAGACAAATTTCTCCCAATACTTGATCTAGGAGTCTCCTTGTCTTCTAGATTAGGTTCAAAGTTACAAGACTACGGAGTTGAACATTAGAAGTCGTAAACCCAAGAATTGGATCTGCTGTTCAACGACGATTATAAAATAAAATAAAAATGCTTGATCCAGGGGTTCCCTTGTCTTCTGGGCTGGTTTCAAAATTACAAGGCTATGGAGTTGAACATTGATAGTCATAAACTCAGAAATGAGTCGTATGTTCAACACCGGTTATAAAATGAAATGAAATCTGTTATTCCTTAAAATAGCTGGTTATTTTTCTAATCCGGGTAATCATCCATTTCCTTGTGATTAGCATATAGACAAATTATTCGTCAATAATTGTTAACAAAATGCTCTTTTTTTGTGGAGAAATATCGACATTTAAGATGGGGGAGGGGGGAGAACAATGATAAATGCAAAGCAATAATGGGGCAATGATGAATGAAAAATGAAAGCGAATCAATGAAATCGATTATTTTAGATTAGTTTTTTGATCTAATAGATAGATAATAAAACTTACTAGCAAATATATTTTACATTGTGACAATAATTTTTTTTTTTTAATCATATATTTAAATAGCAATATTTTTAATTTTCTATTGCACTTCTATTACTTATTTTCATAGAAACAACTTTCTTAAAATTAATACAATATAATTCTATAAATTTTTTTTAATAGTTTACGATTTTGATTCAATTCATAAATTATAGGAATAAAATTCATAAATTTCTTTTGCGTATTTCTCAAAACTGAAACATGTCAAATGTGTGTGCTTTTTTTTTCAACACAAATACCACATGCCAAATATTTTTCAAAAGGAAATGCGGAAAGAATGAGATAAACAATGTTTAAAATTTGTTCGAAAGATTTTACATTCGTTACACGAAGGTCAAGGCCAGAAATATTATTCCCTGTCGCTTTATTCGCAGTCTGCCTTCTCTGTCTGTAGTAAGCTTTCGTCTTTACCGAATCGATCGACTTTAATTGACATGCGGAAGGATACATAAGCTCCTCCTCTTATTTTAAGCCACGCCTTCTCAGTGACGACAAAATCAAAAGAATATCTGTGTTGCACTACAGGCATGGTTCGGATTCGTGGGGAATAACCTCGAATCAGAACTCCACTCAAATAGGGAATTTTATTTTTTTGTATATTAAGTCCAGTTTAAGGGAAAAATTGTGGAATGTATTTCGTTGATTTATTGGAATCGTTGATCAGGGAAACATTTTAAATAAATTTAAACTATTGCCTTGTTTTTAACATAATCCCTACTTGTACTCATTATATCTTAAGTTAAAAGAAGTTCCTAAAATACATTCAAAATGCTCCGAACTTAAAATAAATGCTAGGAATTGCTTTTACAAACATATTGTGCTTGCTGTTATCGTTTCCTATTTCATGAGTTCTTAAAACATGTATTAGTTGAAACAAAATGCTTGCTTTAATTATGGAACTGTGTTATATTGCAAACATCGTTCTTAAATCTTAAAATAATAATATTAAATGTACATATGATCGAGAAAAAAATATTACTTTTATATTACTTTTATATTAGAAATTATCTTTAGAATTTATTAAAAATTAAGATATTACTGATTAATATAACATAATTTCAAAATCGAAAAAAAAAGAAAAAAAAAACGTGTTTTGGGGGAAAATGGGCAAGATTAACAATTTTCTTAAAATAAAACAAAATAAAAGTAGAAGCAACAAGTTAATCTGTTTAAATGATACTATATTCATTTATTTTGAATTGTATTCATAAAAAATTGACTAGTATATCAAACAAACTGCAATATAAAAGTACCAAGTAGCACTTAATAACTTATTTAATTCTCATCAATTCCAATAAATTAATAAGCTTGCATTAACTACCCATTTACAACAAGCGTTCGAGCTCTTTACAAGAACTTTTTTCTTTCTTCCCTCAAGTAGATGATGGTGGCAAAAATTAAGTTAATACAATCGTAACTAGCCAATTATTTTATAGATATTTGTTGAATCCATGGATGATACTTCAAAAAGATAACTTGCCATTTGGCTGTCACCAACAATTTGTGGATTAACTTTCCTAATAATTGCAACAGGCTCAGCATGTTGCACCAAACATCAAACCATCATGAGATGAAATCAAATGATAAGTTTGAAACAAATAAGAATCTAATTCAAAGACTTTGTCATCTTCCAACCACAGACAAGCATCTAACCCCATTTTTCAGGTCCTTGGCAAGAATGACGAGGATAGCGCCTGAACTGGTACTCCTCTCTCCAAACTTTCAGAACATAACCAACAAAAGAACTCTCTGTAAGAGAGATTTACCGAGCGTCTCGTTGCGTGCATATACATGCTGGTTGTTTATTTTGCGGTCAAGATCGAACTTATGACAAATAGCTCTCCTCCAGTGGAGCGGTCGACGTCGGACCGCTTACGCTTTTCACCAAAATAATGTATATTTTTATAACTGATAACTATTGCTAGTCTGTAACAGTTTTACATGAATGTTCGATTCGATATTAACAGGAAATATTGAAAATCTATGAAGTTTTTTAATCACCAAATTCGAGCTTTCACCAAATCTTATTCGATTCCACCTAATGTGTTATTGGAGCTCTTACGATTTTCACCAAAATAATATATATTTAATAACTGGAATATAACTGATATATAACTATATATAACTATATGT
Organism: Parasteatoda tepidariorum; assembly: GCF_043381705.1. Classification (NCBI taxonomy): domain Eukaryota; kingdom Metazoa; phylum Arthropoda; class Arachnida; order Araneae; family Theridiidae; genus Parasteatoda; species Parasteatoda tepidariorum. The sequence goes on along the minus strand of NC_092211.1, from coordinate 20,134,273 downwards.
AACTTATATATAACTAATATATAACTAATAACTATTACGAGTCTGTAACAGTTTTTCATGAATGTTCGAATCGATATTCAAATGAAATAATGAAAATTTTTGAAGATTTTCAAGCACCAAATTCGAATAGGTTCTACAAAACAGTTTTTACAACTTATTTGTTTATTCTAAATCCGAGATAATCCCTTAAAATAGAGTATGCAGGGAAATCTGACAAGTTGACAATCCTTGCAAAATGACTATTTGTCTAAATGGACCTCTTCACTGTAAAAACTGTAGTGCAATATCTTTCCGAATATGGTGTTGAACAACTCATAAAATGGCTAAAGAAACACTTTATTCCAGGTTAACACGAAATCGAGTGTGCATATACGAATGTGTAGTAAATCTTTAATTTTTAATCTTTGATAACTCCATTTTTTTTTGTATCCATCGTAGAACAGTTGACCCAATTTTATGGGTTTACGACTACTAATGTTTAACTCCGTAGTTTTGTAATTTTGAACCCAATCCAGAAGACTAGGGAAATCCTGGATCGAGCATTGGGAGAAATTTGCCTTCGTGGAGAAATTTTTTGGTGGAGTTAAAACGCGAATTTGCGTTACATGGAGAGGAAGATCACGAGACCCTGCCACGGTTAGCCTGACGGCAAGGGGACTCTAATCCATGATCCGTCTACCACTGAGGATATTTCACGTCAGAATTCGTCTCGACTGGGATTCGAACCCGGTTCGCCTCATTGAAAGGCGAACGCTCTATCCTCTGAGCCATCACGACTCATTGCGGATAACTCTATTAAATGATTCTGTAATGCATAATTTCAAACCGCTTTTATTTTGTTAAGCCTAGTTGGAATTCGTCTTAGTATTCTCTAGGTGCTACGCATATCTTTGATTTACAAGTTAGTTTTATTTTAAGAATTAGTGTTAGTTAAGGATTCTTACCATTGTAAACTGACCATCTGTCTATTTTGTATTTTGACCGCTAAAATAAGTCAAATTCGTCTACAGGTCTCATTCACTAAATTAGTGAAATAGTGTTGAAAACTAACCTCTTTATAAGTTGGTCATAAGAGGAAGTTATAAGGCTTTTGGTAACAAATAGGTTTGGAGGTATAACAAAATAAACTTTAAAATAGATAAATAAATATGCTGTTGAGTTTTCCAATCTCACGCATTGTTGTGCTGATTAAAAAATTATTTTTTATAAATAACTAGCATGCATAACCAATAAAGAATGGATGTCTGATTTTTTTTATACTAATCAGTTTAATGGTTATGTAATAGTAACTTGCAATTCATTATGAATATAATCTTATTTCCTAGATATATAGGGCTTTTGCGAAATAAAATTTTAAATGGATTTTTAATTACATTTATGCATGTTTATATTGTATGTATGGAAAATATCATAAACAGCATAAGTAATATAATGTAATAAGGATAATATGATCTAATAAAAATAATAAGATAAAAATAATATGATAAAAATTTTATGATAAAATAAAAGACTTGTCCTTTTCTATAAGTTGGCCGGTTATCTAAGTTAACCACTAAATCAATTAGTGGTCAATTTACACAAATATTCTCTGATACGATGACTCCTTAATATATTACTTCTTGTAGAGTAATAATAATAGAAATATTCTTCAATTATGAAGTACTAGTAATGAAGATAGAAAATTTGTGGAAATGCGGATTATATTTTATTTCTTAGGGAAGATTTTATTTCATTTTTCACATTAAATGAAAATTATTTCCATAGATTTCATTTCAAAGCCTTAATTAAAAGTACTAAGTCTTAATTAAAAAAAAAATATTAAAAGAAAAAAAAAGCCGTTTGAAAAACAATTTGAGCCGAATAATAAGCTATTTTTTTTTAATTGCTGTGAGTTTGGCATTAACGAATGTAGGGTTAAGTTCTCTTCATTTCTCACCAGCGATCTTTAGGCTAATTGTGAGAATAGTGCTAATTGTTACCATGAAGAAAAGCCACAGTTTTGTGAGAATAAAAAGTGTTTGTGATCCAAGTTTTTAATAATTGAAAAGTCACCCCAACAATGTACTGTTTCGACACGTAATTATATGCAAAAGTTCTTGCATGTTTTAAATTCCAGACATTTATTTTCATTAAGATTATATACATAGTTTAAAATTATGGCTTTGCTTTGAGCGGAAAGTATTCGTACTGTAACTCTTTTAATTTGCTTTCGGGAAAAAAACTTCGAAAAACATATTTTAACCCCCTTTGATGCAGATGTGTTATCGGTGTCCCGCAAGTATATACATATATATATATATATTCTTTTTCCCCCTTTTTTTCAATAATTTATTTAGTAAATTAAAGAAATTTCAATGATAAATAACTGTGTTTCTAAATTACTGCATTTGAAAAATTATTGCTTGGAAATGAGCCGTATCGGGATGACTTTACGTTTAATGCAGGAAAAAACAACAGCCGGTGTTTCATGCTGTATTTCATATCCATAAATCATTAAAATGCTAAGTATAATAATTTTTTTTATTTTTTACTAATTTCACTTGATTTTTACCTAATAATGAAAAAAGTACAAGTAACCGACAAAATGCTGATATTTACTCTTTCTCTGTGTAGAGGGCCGTGGTAGACTAGTGGTTGAGAATCGGCTATTCAGGAGTTCGATCCTCGACCCCGCTAAGACCCACCGAGTGCATGCGATATACATGCTCCTAAAATCTGTGAAATCAAAAGTCCTGAGCAGTACTATGGCTACAGGGATTTGTAATTGGGTAGTGGGTAATTTTCTTCCCCTTCAGATCTATGTCAAAATAGAGGAAGTGGCCTCACAAAATTTGTGATGGCATTTGTCTTCGGATCGTCCTTAGGGATGTTTCCCAGACCGTCGCCAATAGCCCATTTTGCAACTCCAGTGTGACCCAAATAAAGAACCTACCTACCTATCTCTCTGTGTAATTGTTTGTGAACAAAATGGGTTCAAAAACTGCGTATCTTTCGTTACATATTTTAAATATTTCAGAATTAAAACCATATAAAAAATTCTTGCACAAGAGTTTTTTTTTTAATTTCAATATAGAATTAGATCATTAAAAGGGAATGATAATATGAAAATAACTTTTGAAAATTAATTTTGGTGAAATTATGATTCATTTTATCAAATACTAAGGCAAAACTTATATACTAATAAAAATATGTAGACTACTTACAAAACACTTATTCGAAATGAAGTTCAGGATGATAAGCTTCGAAACAAGGCTCAAAACCTCACGTCGTACCTCGCAATCTTCGCACCAAATTTGCGTTTCTTTGCGAATTTTTTTACCGCTTTTTTTTTAGCAACAAGCAGCACATTTTAAAAAGAGCGTGGAAAATGCTACCAAACATAATTCTATATTTCGCAGCAGTAAGGACCACTAAGGCGATATGTTAAACCAGATCTGAATAAACTATTAGACATCACAGAGAAGGTGAAATGAAACCATGAAAAGGAAAAGAGCGGGTGGCACAGTTAAATCGACGGAAAGTATGCAAAATGGTAATTTTATTTTTTTTTGCTTATTCAACGTAAATCGTTGCAATCTATTTCCTTTTTAGAACTTTATGAGGTCTGGTTGGCCAAACTTCTCACATAGCGGCGTTAAATGATCGAAGTTCATCTCATATTTGCTATCAAAATTAAATTCTTCTAAAAACAATACTATGTTTATATTTTCTGTGACAATAATTTTGGATTAATGCTCACACATTTTTCATTAGATTATTTACTTACTAAATCAGAATTATTTTGTAAAGTATTTGATTTATTGAAATTTTTTCGCCATTTCTTTTGTTGAATTTGTTAATTAATAATCTAAATTTTTTTTACCAGGAACTTTTTTATCAGGAATTAGGAAAATTACTAATCGAATATTTTTTTAAATTCAAAATGTTGATTACCTATGGAACTTTATTATTTTTTATAACAGCCGATCAGGTGACCGAGTGGTTAAAGTGCCTGACTGCGGAGCCATTGGCCGCTGGTTCAAATCCTGCTCAGGGCATGAATGTTTCTTTCTCTCTCTATGTGTTCCATGTCCTTTCTCCTTTGTGTGAATGTGTGAATGTGACCCGCCCTATAAACGGGCTTGTGTGACATGGGTGACACTGCTCCACCGCAGCGGCTTCGCCACGGGTGCCCACTGGGTAACGAGAAGAGAGTAGCATGGCTGGCATTCCTGTGGCCAAAGGGACAAACCCCAAGTGCCCACCATAAAAAAAGAAGATTTTTTACAACAGTTGAAAGATGTGAAATTTCATTTTATTTCAAAACCGACGTTGAACAGCAGACTCAAATCTGAGTTTACGACTGTTAATTTTCAACTACGTAAGTTAACAATTTTGAACCCAACCCAGACAAGACAGGACAACTCCTGGATCAAGCTTTGGGACAACCTTGCTTTCGTAGAAGGCTTTTTGATGGAAGAACTGCATGATGGATAGATGCGTTACATAAAGAGGAAAATCCCGAAAGCCTTCTAAGGGACGTCAGCCCTATGGTCGGTGTGTCGGTTACATCAGCAATATGGTTGGAGCAGAATTATATCAATCAGCCATCGCTGAGTTTTTTACCAGTGGCAAAGTTTGGGAAGAGGCAAAGTTTAAATTGAAGTTTGAAGCTGAAGTTAAATTTGAAAAATTAAAGTTTGCTAAATTTTTCTAGTGCTTGAATTTCACCATGCTATTTTCAGGGCTTATTTTTTTTTAAAAAAACTGTTTATTGGTCCTGGTATTTAAAATTGCAAATCAAAATGAAATTGGTATTTAAAATTGTAATAAAAAGGAAAATTTAAATAAATAAATAAAAATACTGAGAGATATTTATTTATAATAGTGGAAGATATTTAGAATAGTGAGAGATATTTACACTTTAAATATTCATAAAAAATAAATGGAAGAAAATGCATTTAATTATTATTACATTTTTAGACTGAAAAATTGGTTCGATTTTAATGTTACTTTCTTTCTTCGTCGATTTTACTCTCTTAATTCTCCTCTCTAAATAATTAATTTTAAGACTTTCTCATACCGATACTGCTATCTGTTATTTAAAAGGCTCAGGTAGACAAAAACAGCTTCATTTTTCTTAAAAAATAAATAAATAAAATAAATGAAATAAATAAATAAAAGTTTATTAAAATAGATATACTTCCATAATAGCTGATTTATCATTCAAAATTATGATAAACGCTCAAATTTTACTGAAAAAGATTTCATTAGGTTTCACCAATTAGATTTATCCAAAATAATAATTAGTAAGCATTCTTGACAAATTTATAAAAATTTGTTCAAGCTTTCCTTTTTCGTACTTGCAAAATCTTCAAATTTACAGAATTCAGAAGTTTTATAACTCTAGAAATTTGTTAATCTTAAAAAAATAGTTCAATTTTTCGAACAAGAGTTTTTTAAAAAAAGGCAGTAAGTCATTTAATGTATTAAGATATTATTTATTGCAGAGTTCAAAAAAGGAAAGAAACGAGAATACAATGCTAACTTTTGATTTAATGATCGGATTTTCACGTAAAAGAATTCAATATAAATTTCCGAAACTTAAATATGCCAATTATTTTAAGAACACGATACTCTACTTATAAAAACTACTTTTTGCTGAATATATAACCTTTACTTTCCCCGTCAAATTTGAGTTTTCAACCCTCAAATTATGGGGAGGGGGGGGGTAGCCTCCTTTTTGAAAATATGGTTCTAATAGCTTAGGCAAGAAACCGGAAGGATCCTTTAATGTTAATTTCATTATTACTTTGTCCGCTATCTGAAAGAAGCCGTAATTTTACTTTTTTTTCTTTGCTTTAAGAGCAATTTCATTGGCACCCTTCAAATTTTGGAAATAGTTATTTAAAATTACATACATCAAATAATTTGGGGAAAAAATTGCACAGTTAAGCATTTTTAAACCATTAATAAATTAAATAATAAAAGATTAATAAATAAATATAAAAAAATCTTTTTTATCCACAAAATTATTTTTTAAATAAAATTTTTATCAAAATATTTTTTATTCAGTTTATCTGTCATAGCTAAAACGACCATAATTTTCAGATTACATTTCGCCTAGTATATGATTTTATATTTCATATCGGTCGTTGAACAGTCGACCCAATTTAGGGTTTACGAGTACTAAAATTCAACGCCGTAGCCTTGTAATTTTGAACCCAATCCAGAAGACAAGGAATCTCCTGGATCAGTACCCCCAGAGGTATGATTTGTAATGAGAACATGGAAGACTTTGTGACTCGACAGATTTAACGTGCATCAGTTACCATTTACTAAACCGGGAGTCTTCAGCCGGCAGGAATTGAACCCACAAACTCTTGGAAATGGGCCCAGTGCGCAAAAGTTTACACTTAATTTTAGCGAAATTTGATGTCGCAGGAAAAAAAAAGTAAAAATGCCCCTGTTAAACGGTTTTTCCTTTTTAATAGTTTTCCTGCAGAAAAGTGAAGTTAACGGACATCTGAAGGGAAAAGTCTCTAACTCAATATGGAAGATTTCCTTCCTTGATAATTCTGCATTTTAAGGAATGCGAAAATCAACCAATAAAATATGGAATGTTTCAACACGTTAATTACGCTTCAGTGATGTATACAATGTCAAATGACTAAGTAGCAAATTATGAGATATGATTATGTCATATGAAAAAAAAGTAAAAATGCCCCTGTGAAACGGTTTTTCCTTTTTAATAGTTTTCTTGCAGAAAAGTGAAGTTAACGGACAACTTCAAGCGAAAAGTCTCTAATTCAATATAGAAGATTTCTTTCCTTGATGATTCTGCATTTTAAGGAATGTGAAAATCAACCAATAAAATATGGAATGTTTCGACACGTTAATTATGCTTCAGTGATGTATACAATGTCAAATGACTAAGTAGCAAATTACGAGATATGATTATGTCACATGAAAAAAAAGTAAAAATGCCCCTGTGAAACGGTTTTTCTTTTTTAATAGTTTTCTTGCAGAAAAGTGAAGTTAACGGACAACTTCAAGGGAAAAGTCTCTAACTCAATATAGAAGATTTCTTTCCTTGATAATTCTGCATTTTAAAACATGCGAAAATCAACCAATAAAATATGGAATGTTTCAACACGTTAATTATGCTTCAGTGATGTATACAATGTCAAATGACTAAGTAGCAAATTACGAGATATGATTATGTCACATGAAAAAAAAGTAAAAATGCCCCTGTGAAACGGTTTTTCTTTTTTAATAGTTTTCTTGCAGAAAAGTGAAGTTAAAGGACAACTTCAAGGGAAAAGTCTCTAACTCAATATAGAAGATTTCTTTCCTTGATAATTCTGCATTTTAAGGAATGCGAAAATCAACCAATAAAATATGGAATGTTTCAACACGTTAATTATGCTTCAGTGATGTATACAATGTCAAATGACAAAGTAGCAAATTATGAGATATGATTATGCCATACTATTAATTAAGGTGATTATGATTTAGTTACGAATCAATTGAAAGTATAATTTCTTGGAGCAAAAAGTAGGTTTACTTTTTATTAATTAATTTTTTAGTAAGAAAGGCATATATTTTTTGAAGCAAAAAGCCGTTTGTCTGGTATTCCTTACACGGATGTTTTTAAAAGTATAGAGCTCATACTTTTACTCTATACTTTTTCACATTTTCTTATACTCGGTATTTTCTGTACTGATGTCTAATCAAAAATAACCAAATTACGCAGTTAAATTAAAATTTCATCTCTTGAAAAAGTTAGCTTTTTGAATAGAGGAATAAATATTAATTTGGTAATCGGTTAAAATTTGTAAAAATTCGCGAAAAGTCGCACAAGAATTTAAAATAGTTCTTTCATTTAGTGGAAAATATTAAAAAAAAAATCGGAATTTTTGTTGTGAATCATGTTTGGAAAGTTGAGAAAAAAGTACAAATTGAATATCCAAAAAAATTAAAAAAATTTTTTTAGCAATTTTCTAAGAACTTCTTGTAAATTTTGAAAGAAAGCTCTTAATGATAAGGGGTTTTCCTCAAATGTCTTTTTATACTAATAAATAGGATACATTAAAAATGATACCGGCATTATGGGATCATCCTCTATAAAAGTATTTTTTTATTTCGCACGTTTATTTTTCTTATACCATGACATTCTTTATACCACATTTTCTTATACCATTCAAATATTAGCCCCATGTAACATACAGATAAATTGAGAGAATCCGTTGCGTAGAATACTTATACACCTACCAGCAAATAATAAAATAATTGTGTGATAAATAATTATATAGTCATTGCGCAATGTAGTCTAAAATTTGGCTTTAACTTTTTTTTTCCAAACTTGCAGGATGCGTCACGTAGAATTCTCTGTTAGAATTTTCATTCTAAAGTTATGGTAAAATGACTGACAGCAGTCTGTTCATCCAACTAACCGTAAAGTTTATTATTAGAAACATTTCTTTACCTTTACGGGCTAGAAAACACTTAAAACTTGTATAGTTAACAAAAAACTTTACGGTTTTGCAACCATTTATTACTAGTATTATTTCAAAATTGTAAATTTTATTGGATATTGGAATTAGGTGAAGCTAGACTTTTAATAAAGTAATGGGCAATGGAGTTAGGTGAAGCTAGACCTTTCATAAAGTAATGGGCATTGGAGTTGGGTGAAGCTAGATTTTTCATAAAGTAATGGGCATTGGAGTTAGGTGAAGCTAGATTTTTCATAAAGTAATGGGCATTGGAGTTAGATTGCGATAGACCTATGGAATGTGGTTTAATTAATTTTTCTACTGGTGGGTGAGAGATTTGAAATACTGGTCTCTTTTTGTGTTAAGCATTTCTGTGGTGCTGCCACCTATGCGTGAATTGGAGTTTCGCATTCTGATAGTCCAGGGTCACCAAGGGAATAGTGCAGGACACTAGAAACTTAACATGCGTTGTTGAAAATTGAGGTAGGTGATGCCAACTCTGGGGTTCAAACCTCTGTTTAATAACGATACAATACTTGTAACAGCTCAAAAATATAATATCACATTCTTATTACGCTATTAAGCAATTAATTTGGGTTACACATGGTATAATTATTCATAAATATTGAATATTTTTTGCAGTTGGTATGATTTTAGGAGCAGGTAATACGAATTACGTAACAGGTTTCTTGAAATACAGAACTCACGAAAACAATTTATTTTCAATACTTACTGCGCAAGTATTGACAAAAAGATAATACAAGTTGCTGAATAACCTTATTTTAATATTTCAAGTGTATTTGCTTGTAGTTTGTAACTGATATAAACTTAAATGTGAAAAGTGGTGCGATTTAGAAGAGGTTTTTTTAGATTTTATTTAGAGAAATGTTTCGAGAAGAAAAATTTATCTATAATGTAAACAATTTTTATACAATATACAGTGCGCCAGGAAAAAAATTGACTACCTTAAATGACTTTTGATCTAATAATCTTCACGTTCTAGGACTCAAACTTAATGGCTTTAGGAGGTGACATTGAATATGCTAATTAATTAGTGCAGAAGATATTTTAAGTTACGAAATCGGACACAAAAATGAACTTTATCTGAATAAGCGTACATTTTCTTTTACAGATTTGGATTTCTGACCCACGAAATGTAGGGCAATTTGAGAAATATGGTCTCCATAATTTGGCAGGACAGTGATCCAAAGTTTGGACCCCTTAATGTTAATTTTACTTTTTGCGTATTTCACCATATCTCGAGAATTTTTTCAATGAACCTAAAATTTTTGCACACAATTGTAAAATTTGTTTTTCCAAGGATAGTTACAAGCAGAAACTAAATTGAAATAAATATTTATCATTCTTTATTATTTTATTAAATAATAATCGAAAATATGAATTGTAAGGTACTCAATTCTTGACGCCATTTTAAAGTATGTAGTTTTGCATAGTAAAGTAAAAAATTTGGGCGAAATCGGTTGTATAGTTGCTGAGAAATTGAATATTCAGAATATGGAGAAGAAGTCGAAGATTTAAACTTTGATATCTCACAAACTATTCAGACAATTTAGCCCAAATTTTGTATTTTGCTATTTAAAATTACATAATTTAAAGTGACGTAAAAATTTTTGTACCTTACAATAAAAAATGTTTCCGACCATTATTAAATAAAATATTAAAAAATAATAAATAATTACCAAAATTTAATTTTTACGTGGAGTTATCTTTAGAAAAACGAATTTTATAACTGTGTGCAAATTTTTTTCAATTCTCTTAAAAAAATCTCGAGTTAAGGCTAAATGCGCAAAAAGTAAAATCATTTAGGAGTCTAAACTTCGGATTGCTCTCCTGTCCAAACTATGGGGTCCAGATTTCGGTTACATCCCGTATTTTGGGGATCACACATCCGAATTCATTGAAAGAAAGGTATATTTATTCAGAGAAAGTACGTTTTTGTGTCTGATTTCCAAACTTAAAATATCGTTTGCACTAATTAATTAACATAGTTGAGGCCCCCCTTTTAAAACATTTAGACTGAGTCCTAGAACGTGAAGATCCGATCATTAGATCAAAAGTTATTCAGGGTTGCCCATTTCTTTCCTTCACTATGTACTATTAAATATTATAATTAAACTGCTGCCTAAATGACAAATTTTTTTCCCTAAATGATAATGGGTAATATCTCTTCAGGAACTATAATAAATTTTAATTTTATACTGTGTTTTTTTCATAAATATAATAAAACTATTTTTATCTATTCACATTTGGTACAAAGGTATTGAGAGCATAGATAGAATTATCTCCAAAAAAAAATATTTTTTACTTATATCATGCTTTGCAAAGATCACGTGAGAGACGAAATGGTGGAATTGACGCGATGCCATCAATAGTCTTTTCCGTCTTTTGTATAATTAATTTCCTAATTACTAAAAGTTAGAAGAAATATTTCACATAAATTCACGTATTAGTTAAAAATAACTTTTAGTTAAAAACATCCAATTAAAAAAAATTATTTTAGTCGTCAAAATTTTATTTATTTATAATAAATACTTTAAATTAAATAGTCCGGTCTAATATAGTTTAAAATCAAACTTTTTGTTTTCAGAAGTGACAGCTATACATTAAGTTGTTCCTTCGTATTGTTACCAGATAGGTAATTTATAAATTTTCGGAGTCTTCATTACACTGTAAAAAGTTTTAGTGTATCTTAACACCAAAAACGGCGGCGACTACCTGACACCAAAAGGGTTTAGAAAGTGTTTCACTACGCCAAGAACCAAGGATAGTTCCTGGTGCAGTAAAGCGCCAAGAATGTTCTTTTACACTTCTTGGTGTATAGCAGCCGCCGCCATTTTCGTTACGCAGTAATTTATAATTGCAGTGAGATATGATACACAAAAGAGACAATAAAGTTATTTTTACAATACAATATATAGTAAAAACCTTCAATTTGGGATGTATACAAGCAATATTTCCTAAAATAAAATAAGCTAACATACATATAGCACAGAGAGATTATTATTATGAATTTGAACTAAGTTTGACAAAACCGAAGTGAACGGAAGCTAATTATGTAAAATTATGTAATACAATTTTAATTTATTTTCTAACTGTCGTTAAGCAAACGAGCCAATTTTGAGTTAACGATTACCAATGCTCAACTCCGTAGCCTTGTAATTTTGAACCCAATCCAGAAGACAAGGGAACTATTGGGAGAAATTTTGCCTTCGTGGAGGACTATCCGAGGGAATTAACCAGCATTTGCGTTACATGAAGAGGAAAACCGCGAATATCCACCACGGTTAGCCTGACGGCAAGGCGACTCATGAACCATGATCTGTCTAAAAATGGGGATATTTTACGTCCGCACTGCGGTCAGTGCGAACCGGGTGCGGAATTCGTATCGTTCAGTCGTCGTTGGGATTCCCATCCTGGCCATCTCATTTGGAGGGTAGAGCTCTATTCCCTGAGCCACCTCGATTCATTCAAAACAATTGAGAGATTTGTGGAATTCTTCTTATTTTTAACATTCTTTTACTCAGAACAAAATTTATAACAGGAGATGTCTGCAGAATTAAAAATGTAAATGATTTTTCGATCACGAAATAGTTGTACAAACGTGAAAGTTATACAAACTTTAATTTTAAAGAAACTAACAGTATTTAATACTAATTTCTGAACTTCCGGACTAGAAATTCCAAATGTTCCTTTCCCCTAAAATTCTTTGTTTTTGTTTCATTCTCGTTCCATCGCATTAAGTTTACACTGTTTTTTTTCTTCAATTTTTTATTCTAGTTGGAATTATTTTTATTGAACGAATATAATATTCATCATCATAAGGAAAAATATAATTCTGTTCTGAAATTTCAAGAACTATTTTATATCCTCATAATTGACTGAAATATAACGTAATAAAATATTATGTATTTAGAAAATTTAAAGAAATTTAAATTTTGATTCAACTTATCTATCATTTTTAAGGATCATACATCATCAAAGTTTATGAATTTAAATAATTCAAAAAAAATTTACATTTTGGTTAAGACGGGTTTAAAGTTTTAAATAAAATATCAAAATCATGAAATAAATTACGCATAAAATAACAGATGGGAACCTGTAAGTCTATAGTTGAGTTGAGAGTAATGTTCTGGCAGAAACAAAAAGTTTAAAAAAAAATTATTAAATCAAACATGTTCAAGAAAAAATTTACAACTAATAAATTATTCCCAGAATAATTAACACTATATTTAATTTAAAAAATATTTTTTAAATGAATTACTTAATACTTTTATTTGAAACTAATATAAAAAAAATATTAAATATAATGAAACTGGATTTCATTCACCTTAGTTTGTATTTTAGCACAAAGGTCGCCCACTTATGTATTCATTGAATAAGTTTAAAATATGACAGTTTAGCCCTCTGACACAGACTTTTTTTTTTACATTATTTTGTATAAATTTAGGTCAAAAATAAGTGATATATTCAGCATTTTAATAATTTATGTTTATGAAATACAGCATGAAACAGGTGCCTTTTATAGCGTTAAATGTAAAATTTTTCAAATAATGATCATATAACCATCAATAATAATCAATAATTTTTCAAATGTTCACTCATTTATCACTACAAGTTTCACTTATTTTCAGAAATTATCTGACGGTTTTTTTTTGTAATTAAAAAATGCTAAAATTAATTTTTGCTTTTAATTAGAGCATCAGAAAAAATTTACAAAAGGGACACCCGTGTTCCATCTGCGCCAAAGGGCTAATAAGTTTTCAGAAAACAAGCATTTATTCCTAATTATAACTCATTTTGTTTTACAGGAAATGTGATTTTTTTTTATGAAATTACTACGAGTCAAGTCTAAAAAATTATTTATTATAAAAGCAAAATTTTTCAAATAACAGTAAGAAATTTTTGAATACGACAAAAATAACGCTTTTGGAAAAATTAACACTGATTAAGAATTACAACAAATTTTGTATTTTGGGAAATATTGTAATTTATAATAAATCACTTTAAATCAGTTCTTATAAACTATTTCAATGCTATATGTAAAAATGAAATTTTGAGAAAACAAATTTTTACCTTTTACCATAAAACTAATTTTATATTTAAGGAAACATTAAAATTTTTATTAATAACCTCAATTAGCCTCTTTCTATACCATACCATACTAAACCATAACATTTCATTAGACTCTGCTATACTGTACTTCCTAGAAAATTATATTAAACAAGCATTTTTAGTGAAATACACTGTAAAAGAGTTCTTATAAGTTAGTTTTAGTATTATAAAAGTAAAATTTTATAAAAATAAGCTTCAAATTTGCGAATTTGATAAGAATAAAATTTTAAGAACACAATTATATATTCTTAATTACCACAAATTTGTTACACTGTTTGAATTTTCATTCCAAAATTGTGATAAAATAACCGGCAGCAGACTCTCTGCAGTCATTAACCGTAAAGTTTTGGTTAGAGACATTTTTTTACTTTAACGGCTTCGAAACCGTTTACAACAATTATGGTTATAAAACCGTGAATTTAAAACTCTAACGCCTGTTTTTAATAATTTACTACTGGCATGGTTTCAAAACCGTAAAAAAAAGAATTTAACTGGACGTTTAAGCTAGGTTTTTCGTATGGTAACGGACATTGGAGAGTGCGGGACACAAATTGGGGAATACAGGACACTAGAAATTCTTCATGTGTTGAAGGGAATGAAGTAAATATTAAGTGTCAAAGCTGGGACTCGAAGCACTTGTTCTGTCGGTCACGTGACTGAGAAATTAGCCCTCTCGGCAATAATTTGTATTCAGCTGCATTGATAAGTTTCTTCATAAAGTGGGCTTAGTTGGTGCGTTAAATTTTTGGTTGTTTAACCACTTTGGGTGAAATCCGTAAATGAACGGTTTTCTCATAGTTGACAGTTTGAATACCATCGTATTTATGGTTATTTGAGTGTTTGAATGTAATAAAATAACAATTAAATTAATTGTTACTAAACCATTTCTTTTCAAGAAACTTTTTACAGTCGTTTAGAAGAAATTATGATTCTCAATAAATTGTCAGAAACAAAGTTTTACAGTTAAGTTTTAAAATTATCAAAGAAAAATTTTATAAAAATATGAGAAAATCAAATTAAAATAAATGATATTCTTCTTTGTTTCAGATTTTGGTTAAAACTTTTAAGCACTTAAAAGGAAAAAATAAAATGAAGATGTTTTAATTAATTTCCAGAGGTAAAACTGTTTTTTTTATAAGTAAATAAAGCCGACTTTCATGCGGAAAGGTCAATTAAGTCATTATGTTGCTTAACATATTAACAAATAATATTTTAACGTAGCACCAATTCATATAATAAACAATTCTATGATTTTATTCTTTATTCAAAATATAATGCATAATGATGAAACTCATGGCTACAAGTTTAGAAAAAATAACATAATTAAAGAATTTTTTTTCTTTCAAAAATGTGATTTTTTTACTATGGTTTACATCACATGTGAATGCATAGAAACTAGTTTCTTACTTTTAATTGTCAGTTATTGTGATCAAAGCAGCACAAAGTAAATAATAAAACATATTTTTCATTGTTATATTTAAGAATTTTTATAATTTTAAGCACGTTTTTAAATAAAGTTACACAGTGCAAAGCCTAACTTGTAACATATTTATGATTTCGAAATAATAAGTTTTTATAAATTCAAACAAATTTCTACATGTGAACAATATATTTAGAAAAGACACATTATATCATAATATAATCCTTATCAATAATTATACAATATACTTTCTTTCTTTTTTTAATTTATTATTTTCTTCCTTGATATATGATTAAAGTACTATTTTTAATAAATCAATTTTGTTATATCTAAACAGTATTTCATATGTATATTAAAATGGAAAATATTTTTTTTCTTCTCAAAAGTAAAGTAAACATAAAAACTTGTTTTAACAAAACCAAAAATCAGAATTAATGCAGGTAATGAAAAGTTCAGTATGAAATTATGTACATTATTTACATTTTGTATTTAAGAACGTGTTTTCAAATTATCAGCAAACATAATTTTAGAAAGTTGAATTTTAAATAAAAGTTTAAGAATTTAATTTTTGGTAAACTGTAGTTTAAACAACCAATATAGGAAACCAATATTCCCCTAATTTTTGCATGATATGTACTTTTGATAATATGTTATCAAAATACATGGAGAATACTAATAAATTACATTAAAAAAATTTTCTTTCGAAATGCGAAATATTTTTTTCATGTGACCTTGAAATTTTTTTATTATGAATTTTCTTTAAGAAAAAAATAACAGCAGCGAATAAAATCGAACGAAATTTAAACACGCTTACAAGCAAAACAACAAATAACTGGGACTTTAATTTACCGAGAATTGCCTCTTTTATATTGGGATTACACACTGTGATAATACCTGTTGCTATGACGACAGAAATTCTCCGAATTTTTCCGTTAAAACGGTATCAAAATAGCACAAATTAAACTGCATTTACGAACGTACATTTCTAAAACCGAATATTCGTTGGTTTCACATTCTAGCAAGTATAGCAATACTGGAACCTAATTCTAAAAATAGCATCACAACTTCAAAATGACTGTTCCGGTCTTAAGCGGTATTAAATACATAATTTCAGAAAAAAGATACATAATGTCAAAAATTTCAAGGGATTATACACATATTTAGATTTGAATAATCTCCTTCTTCGAATGTCACATGTGTGTTCATAGCGGATCAAGAATCGTCATTAGGATTTATCCCCCATCATTAACATTACCAGGTATTTATTTGTGTATATGGAAATGAAGCTAAAGATGGGGACTTACTATTGGGACCCGGATGGTGTTGCCGGAGCGGAAGCCATAAATGATGTTTCGGAAAAGGTAGATCCGAGTGTAGAGTTGAAGTGTAGAAATCCAGTGCTGGCCGAAGAGCAAGCCATGGACAACCGCCGCTCGCAAAGCTCCTCTTCTTCCTTTGCGAGAAGGGATGCTGAAGATGCCGGGATGCCGGAGAGCTTAGAGTGGCGCATGCGCAAAAGGGGTCACCGGCACCCTCTGTGGATCCGGCGGGAGCGGCAACACGTGAGAATTTGCAGAGTTATGTTGTGTAAATCATGGGAAGTATTCTTCGGGGGGAAAATTCTCTGGAAAAATAGGGGAAAGTTTAAAATGCTTTTGAACAAACACCCTTACAAACTAAGACCCGGAAATGAACCAGGAAAACAGTTTTCAGAAAAATTAAAAAAGTATTTTTTGGAAAAATTTTTCTGCACGAGTAAGGCAGTAAATACAGAACCTTAAGGACAAAGTACAGGAAATGAATCAGGAAAACAAGAATCAAGAATGTGGGAAAGGAATTTTTCATTGAAAACTATCTGCAGAAGTAAAATGAAACTATAATATGCCCCTATAAGCCAAAAACTGGAAATGAATCAGGAATCAGTAATTTGGGAGATATATTTTTCGTGGAAAACTCTTTGAAGAAATAAGACAAATCTATAATATGCCCTATGAACCTAGCAGTGTGAATGAATCAGGAAAGCAGGAATCAAGAATGTGGAAAAAGTTTTTTTCGTGGAAAATTCTCCGCAGAAATAAGGCGAATCTATAATATGGTCCTAAAAATTTAGCACTGGGAATGAATCACGAAAGCAGGGATCAAGAATGGGGAAAAAGTATTTTTCGTGGAAAACTCTCGGAAGAAATAAGACGAATCTATATTATGCCCCTATGAACCTATCACTGTAAATGAATCAGGAAAGCAGGAATCAAGAATGCGGAAAAAGTATTTTTCGTGGAAAACAATGTTCAGAAATAAGACGAATCTATAATATGCCCCTCTGAACCTAGCACTGTAAATGAATCACGAAAACAGGGATCAATGAAGAAAAAGCATTTTTTCGTGAAAAACTCTCTGCAGAAATAAGACGAATCTATAATATGCCGCTATGAACCTAGCACTGTAAATGAATCACGAAAACAGGGATCAATGAGGAAAAAGCATTTTTTCGTGAAAAACTCTCTGCAGANTTCGGGGGGAAAATTCTCTGGAAAAATAGGGGAAAGTTTAAAATGCTTTTGAACAAACACCCTTACAAACTAAGACCCGGAAATGAACCAGGAAAACAGTTTTCAGAAAAATTGAAAAAGTATTTTTTGGAAAATTTTTTCTGCACGAGTAAGGCAATAAATACAGAACCTTAAGGACAAAGTACAGGAAATGAATCAGGAAAACAAGAATCAAGAATGTGGGAAAGGAATTTTTCGTTGAAAACTATCTGCAGAAGTAAAATGAAACTATAATATGCCCCTATCAGCCAAAAACTGGAAATGATTCACGAATCTGTAATTTGGGAAAAATATTTTTCGTGGAAAACTCTTTGAAGAAATAAGACGAATCTATAATATGCCCTATGAACCTAGCACTAGGAATGAATCAGGAAAGCAGGAATCAAGAATGTGGAAAAAGTATTTTTTGTGGAAAATTCTCCGCAGAAATAAGACGAATCTATAATATGATCCTAAATATTTAGCACTGGGAATGAATCACGAAAACATGGATCTAGAATGGGGAAAAAGTATTTTTCGTGGAAAACTCTCGTAAGAAATAAGACGAATCTATAATATGCCCCTATGAACCTAGCACTGGAAATTAATCATGAAGACAAGATTCAAGAATGTGGAAAAAATATCTTTTCGTGGAAAACTCTCGGAAGAAATAAGACGAATCTATAATATGCCCCTATGAACATAACACTGTAAATGAATCAGGAAAGCGGGAATCAAGAATGCGGAAAAAGTATTTTTCGTGAAAAACTCTCTGCAGAAATAAGACAAAAATTATAAAATGTCCCTATGAGCTAAAGTCCTGGAAATGAATCAGGAAAGTAGGAAAGCAGAAATCTAGAATGCAGGCATAGATTTTTGCGGTTAAAATTTTCCAGAAAAGCATGTAGAAAATACAAAAGGCTGCAACATCCGTACGATTAACCAAGCTTTTAACTTCCCAAAGAAATTATTCATAAATTCGTAAGAGTTAAAATTCTAATATAAGCAAGGTGTTCCAAAAAAATAGAAACCTTTCGCGCAGTGTTTTTTTAAAAAAAATTAACATCGAATTTCGGATTTTCTGGAATAATATACTAATAAAAAATAAAGGACTGATTGAAATATGAATTTTTATTTTAAACTAGCAGCTTAAAAGTTAATTTTTTTTCTATCATATCATCATATCTATTGATGAATGATACATTTTTGAATCTTAATTACATGCATTTTAATATCGTTTCAAAAGGTGAATGAAAATATTAGTTTATGGAATGGCCATTATTAATAATGGCTGTTTATCATTTTTAATAATGGATTAATCAAGAGAATGAGTGCCATTGCCATCTTCACCGTACACTGATGTTTTGTAAGGTTAAGTGCCACTTACTAGTACGCATTTGCCTGGTATACCATTCACTGCTGTTTTTAAAGTTTAAATGCCACTGACTGGTATATTTTTGCCCGTTATACCCTACACTGATGTTTTTTAAAATTAAGTGCAACTTTCTGGTTCACATCTGCCCTTTTATCTCAACAGTGATGTTTTCTCAGGTTAAGTACGACTGCATTGTAAATAATTGTCCGGTATGCACTTTCTCAGTGTTTTTTTTTTAAGATTGAGTATTTTAAAAACAAAAAACGCATTGAGAATCAAAACCGTCCAGTACAAAGTATTTGTACAACAAATGAACAACGCACAGAAAGAGCGGTAGTCTGCATTCAAAATAAACAAGCAACGGACGTATTCTTGCTGTTTGCACTGGAAATTACCATTACGCATGCGTATTAAAAATCGCATATTAGTAGCCAAATGTGCAGAAAATTATTACATTGACTACCATAATAAGATAATAGCCTATTAATAATAACCGATATTAATTACACTGATCGTAACATATTGAAAATGAAAGTATGTTTTCCTTTACTAGAAATGAATTTTTGAAGACGTTTTGCTCTTATTCAGTTCGTTTTACCTAAATGTCCTTTCAAAATATTCCCCAAGTTTCGAACAGGATTCACGTCTGGGGAATTTGCATGCGAATGAACATTATTTTTTAATTTTCAGCATGAATTTATCGACTAATATTTGAATTATGTCAAGGGAAAAAGTCATGTCTCGTCAATATACGTATATGGAATAATGCCTAACAATAATATAAGTTAATTTGACTTAATTAATCACTAATGGGGTTTAATTTTACAGCCTTAGGCAGTATCCGCTGATTTAGTTGACAGGTTTGAATTTATTTGCTGAGAGAACAAAAACTCAAAACAGTGTTTTAGTTTGTTTCAGACAGTGCTTTACAGTTTGTTTGATATACACTGGTCTAAAAAAAATTGGAAAAAAAAGAAAAGAAAAACCTAAATTTTATTAGCAAAGTACAAGACAGCCTAGGAATCAAGTATACGCCTTGCTAACAAAATTATTTACGTATAAATTTATAAATTTGTATGTATCCTCTCGAAACTTGAGCTCTAAATAATGGAAATATATGCATTTTTAATTTTAATTTAAGTAGCTTAAAAGAAAATAAACTCTCATATGCAATAAATTTTTCTTTTAAAAAAATTTCCTCAATTAAATTTGATAAACCTTTTAGTTATTTTTAATTATTACAGGAAAAATAATAAATTTCAGTTTTTAGCATTTTTTACACATTGTTGGATATTTTAATAGCGTGTTTTCGTATTTTGACCGTTCGAGTTTTGCTAAACTCAAATAATACCATATTTATGTGCCACAAAACTTTCTGAAAGGTCACTTGAATCAAATTTCATACCATTCTTTCTTTTCATTGTAGGTAAACCCCCCGACATACGAAGGTAAATGTAATTGAATTTTTACATTAACAACCGTTTTATATTGGTATGTAAATAGAAAACGGCATTCTAAAATATTATTTTTTAATGTACTGGGAGGCTTTGTTAACTAACTGCCTTTGTGGCCTTTTATTAATGTTTGTTTTTCCCTTAATATTCAATACTTTAAAAAACGATTATCTAGCTTATAAAAGGTCTAATTATTGTAATTTTGTATATAAATGTTTTTTTAGAACGTTAATTGTAACAAAATGAAGATTGACTGGATTTAAAAGATAATTAACTGTACTTGAAAAAAAAATTTTAACTTTGGAATACAGGAAGCATGATACAATTACACAGTAAAAAATTCCGGATTAAATTACAGTAAAAAGTACCGGCATTCAAGATACCGGTACATTTTACCGTAAAATCCATTTTTATTGAAACTTTTAGAGAGAAAAAAAAAACTGATAAACCATAATTTTTACTTTAATAAGTACTGCAAAATCACTGAATCACTCTAATTAAATAATTATTACAGTAAAAATCATGGTATAATACTTTGAAGTATAAATGGATATTCTGGTAAAATTGATTTTACGGATGATGCTCCCGAACTGCCAATGCTTTATACCGCAATTTGATTCGGATTTTTTTACGGTGTAGAATTAATAAATGAGAAGTAAACTTAATTGTATACAATCTGTAGAGATTATTTTTTGATCTTACCTGAGACTTCTATATTTTTAAAAAATATCGATATAAATTTTATGATTACTGGTAACATTTCATCACTTTCTCTTATTTCTTTTATTTTTATCCATTTTATTTCGTTACTTTCGACATCAAGTCAAACGCGAGCTTACAAAATGATGATCTCGAGCGAGATAAATCTTTCAATGGCTGAATAATCATAATTTAAAACAGAAAAATTAAAAAAAGAAGGAATGAAAAAAACAAAACACTTCTTACAATAATTTTCAAACAAATCAGAATTTTTGAATTTCCAAAATAAAAGGGAAAAAAAGAGCTCATGTTAAGTATAACAAACAAAAATGCCCCTAACATGCCATACATGCCATAAACAAACATGCCCTTTTCAGTATGTCAAATTTTCATGTCTCTAGTAGCCATTCCTGTAGCATGTAGATCGGCCCAAAGCGTGTTTTTTATTTTAAGTTTAACACTTAATAATTTTAGTACTGATTATCGAATGTTAAATTTTTGTTATTCTCCGTATACATTTTTCTAAACAAGTTCGTAATTTTAAGTTTTTAAATCGTGCAGTTTTTGCGCATCAAAACAAAATGCAACCTTAAATTGGACACTCAAAATAGCTTAGTCGTCGGTTCTTACCATTTTTTTTAAATATAGAGGTATTTTAAGTTACCATTTTGAAAACAATAATAAAATATTAGTTTTTAAGTGATCAGAATCGTACCAAATGTTTTCTAATTTATTGGAATGCTGGATTTTAAGAGGATATGCATAGCGTCCCAATGAAATCTGAAAATTTAAATATGCAGTTTTTTTTAAATGTGTTACTAAAACTTTTAATTAATCGCAGAATAGACATAAAGCAATTACATAAAAAATAACGCATGAAGTAAATGTCTTCCTTAGCTTTTTTTTCAAATGTGCTTTTTCCTTTAGATCAGTTCTGATTGTGGCCATGGTTGTTAAATCATGGTTTTTAAACCACAGGTTGCTTCGGAGCCAAAGCCGGTTCGCTAGAATTACCAATGCTGCGGTAAGCGTGATACAGTGTTAGATTTTTAATATTAAAATTATCGTTAAGTAACCGGCAGCAGTCTGTTCATCTAATTAACCGTAAAGTTTATGGTAAAGAACATTTTTTACCTTTACGGTTTTTAAACAGTTTACAACTAGTATGGTTAAAAAATCATGAATACAAAACAATACGGTTTTCTATACTTATATTAAAACTATGTGGTTTAAAAACCATGAACACAAAACTATACGGTTTCTTAACCATTTTCAACTAATACGGTTTCAAATCCGTAAAAGAATAAATAAATAAATAAAATAAACTAGACATTGGAGAGAGTATAGCAGCTTTAAGGTGCTGCCATCTATGTGTGGAGTATCGTATTCTGAAAGCCTAGGCTCACAAGTTGGAGATTGCACGACACTGGAAACTCTTCATGCGTCGAAGGGAATTCGGGAAATATTACGGTGTCAACGTTGGGACTCGAACACCTGGCCGGCCATGAGATTAACAGATTAGCCTTCTCGGCTATAAAATGTATCCTTCTGCCATGAACCAAGTGGTTTCATACGGCTGACCTAATTGGTGCCATAAGAGCCGCGATGGCTCAGGGGATAGAGCTTTCGCCTTCCAATGAGGCGAATCGGGTTCGAATCCCAGTCGATACGAATTCAGCATCCGGCTTGCACCGACAACAGTGTTAACGTGAAATATCCTCAGTGGTAGACGGATCATGGGTTAAAGTCCCCTTGCCGTCTGGCTAACCTTGGGAGGTTCGCGTAGTCTTCCTCTCCATGTAAAGCAAATGCGGGTTAAAGTCCTCCTCGATATATATATATATATATATATTGGTGCTATAATATTCTGATTGTTTTATCGTATTGGGATAAAGCAGTTAATGAACGGTTTTTCTTACAGTTAACAGTTTGAATACCATCTTATTTACGGTTACTTGACTATTATGCTTAAATATGGTAAAATAACAATGAAATAAATTGTTATTTGAACATTTTTCCGAGAAATTTTTCACAGTGTATGCAAATTTTGTATTTGATCCGCCACGCCGCATAAGTATTTGATCCACCACTGTTTTATTCGGCATATTAAAAAATTTTCAGCGTAAGTAAGCGTGACAAAATAATAGGCAGAAGAAGCACTAACACTTATATGTAATGAAATTAAATATTGTAATAAATGTTTTTAGGCGGAAAAGAAAAACTGTAGTAAAACTACCTTACTCTATGATAAGGATTTTTCTGGGAAAAAAAATCAACAAAATTTTAGTAATAAAAACCTAAATACACCGCATTTAAGCCATTCATTCGGAAATTTTTCCGTTGATATGCTAACTGTTTACCGGAAATTCAGGTTTTCGAAATTATAGTTCTTATTACCAGTCATTTACTAAAAATAATAAAAAAACTGAAAAGTAAATTTAATCGACTAAATGATTTTTATGCCATGCTCTGAAGTATTGTGCTAAAATTACCAAATTTTATCTCATTTAGCAAATTTTATCACATATTATAAAACCACATTTCATTGTTAATTTTAGAAAAATTATTACCAAAGTGCTTCAGTAAAAATTACCGAGCCTTTGGTGCCCCCATAGAGCTGGAAACACGATAATGTGACTACCAAATGCGTAATTTCAGACAATATAACTACTTACATTACTTATTTTAATGAACATAAATAATTTTACTACATCAAAAAAGAAAAAAAAGTTTGAAAAGGAGGTAAATAACACGATCTGGTTGGAAAATTCCAGTTCCCATAACAGAAGATTAAACCAAAAATGATTGCAAGAAAAATTATCCAATTACTCCTTTAATCCGAATTAAAAAAAAAAAAAAAGCAGCATATTTACCAGAAATGTTTTTTTCTTTTATTTGGTCATTTTAGTTACTTACTCTATGAAGATTTAAAAACTATATTGAACATATAAAACTATAAGAAACATATGCATCAGAATTTTTTTTTTGGTTGTTCATTTTCTAAGGTAAGAATTTAAAAACTATATTGTTTATCTTAAAATTTTCTGCTTTTTGTTGGATGGATCATCTTGTAAATAATACAGCTTAACAGTTGAAATATGAGTAGTTGTATGAAATAAATATTTTTTAATCATGCTAAATGCAGATTGTTACATTAAATATGTGCAGAATTAGGGTATGAAATGCGTATAATCGCCTGAATTTTCTGTATTCTTTAATGAAATCTATGCAATTTAAACACAAGAAAGGTGTAATGCAGCTGCATGTAATATATGTCATTTTAACGTTTGAAATATGTGTCGTTGCATGAAATATGAGTAATTTTAACGTAGGAAATGTTTAGTCACTTGTAATATGTATAGTTTTAATGCAAAAAATAAGGATAAATATGGATATTAACACGTAAGTCTCTCGATATTTAACTAGTTCCTGCATTGCATAGGAAAAGTATGAAAAAAATGCCCTGAGTTAATGAAATAAAGTTCCATTGTTCTATGTAACCGTGGCTAAATATAGCAGCTGAAACAAAAAGTTTGGTATCGAAAATAATTATAAACTCCCATGAGTGAATTAACCAGTAAATGAAAGAAGACCATTTGACTTTTATTTTAATGGCATTGTAAATCATTGTTTAAAATGCTTCTCTGACGTCACAGTAACGCATTTTCCAAAGTTTTTCTTTTGCCCTTGTTACAATAGAGCCCCAGTCTCATATTAACATCAACTTTAATGCTACACGCTCATGTTGTAGATTTGAGGAGGAGGCACTCTACAATTTAGTATATCGATCATAGTTTTTTTTACTCCAGTTCATTTCCTTTTAATTTAATTCTGTTATATGATAAACTCTACGACTCTACAATAAACAGAGAAAGAAAAATCTACATTTATAAAAAGTTTAAAGGATTTATGCTGTAATTATCAGTTATGATTTATATCCACATTTATTCTTCAAATAGTTTAAAAAGATTATTGGTGTATATCAAACCATAAAAATAGTCTTTTATTTGAGATATAAATGAGTTTAAGAGTGACATATTTGGAGAAAAAGTACAATATTCAAATCAAGCACAAAATCGCTATAGTAATTTTCTTGAAATGCTAAAAAAAAGGAGGAAAAAAAATTCAATTTGACCATATTAGCGCTACACGTGGAAAGAAAGACTTAAGAAAAACATCTAAGCATTTCTTGTAATTTAAATAAAACAAGCAATTAAAAAAATCGTAGATTTCTTAAAAAAATAATATTAAAAAAAATGATTAAATCATTGTCTTACAAGTAGTTAAACTTATTACCGCAGCGGGGCGGTAATGCAGAAAGCAAAACTGTCTTGCTGTTACTATTCGGCTATATAGCACCAGAAATCAAAGTTCGCCATTACAAAGTGTACGTATGTTTTTAGTTATGTATTAAGGACAATTAGATTTCAATTTTTAAATAGTTCTTAATTGTATTGAACAGTTTTTTAATAATTAATTTCTATCCGCTTCAATTCTGTTAAGACTAATTCGAATGCCTTTGATTGTTCTCTCTGTGCTATGCGTAGGTATGATTTAAAAACGAATTTTATATTAAGAATTAAAGTATGTAAGTATCCTTAGCTAACTGTTCTTACTTTAAATTGTATCGTAAACATAAATTTACTCTCTCATATCTGTACCATATCTTATTGTTATTATAAATTAAATGTTACTGAACACCAAAAATTGTGGTAATTACTTAATCCCAAAATCTGTGTAGAAGAACATTTCTGGTGCTTTACTACACCATTTTTTTATGTAAGAATATGCCATAATTTTTTACAACACTGCAAAATTTTTTAATGTATTTCAACACTAAAAGGGATTGCAGCAACTTTATGCCAAAGTAATGTCGTAAAACTCTATGCATAAGTCTTTGTTTTTCGTGTTTCAGTATACCAAGAAAATTGGACAGTTCTCGTTTTAGTGAAAAACTAAGAATGTTCTTTTACACTTGATTGTTCTCTTATAATAAATACACTGTAAAAATTGTGGTGTGATATCTTTCCAAATTTGAACAACCACTGAACAAACCGAACAATTGTGTGAAGAAGCATTTTTTTACGGATCAACACCACTCGAGTATTCATATACGATTTTGTTGCTGCAGTTTAAATCTAAGCACTTAAAATTGAATAATCTTACACCAAACTTTCAAGCTTTTACACCTTATGAGAAATATTTTCACTTACGAAAACACCAAGGTTTGTACTTGGTGAGATTTGAATAGCAAGTAACGCGAAGTAGAATATCAAGTAGTTATTTTACAATTTAGAATAAGCTGGCAACAGCTAGTTAATATGTATGTATGTATGTTTTTAGTTGTTCAAAAAGGATAATTATATTTTAATTTTCAAATCTCTTAGAACTTTATTAGCTGATTTTATAATGCATATTTTCTATCCATTTCCATTTTGTTAAGCCTAGTTCGAACTTGTCTTAATATTATCTCTGTACTACGCGTATGTTTGATTTACAAATCAATTTTGTTTAATGAATTGGTGTATATATGCATCTTAAATCAATGATTCTTTTTTATACTGTCGCGTAAAAATACCTGCTTTTTATGTGTACTACGCCGAGTAGTGTAAAATAATATTTTCGGTGTTTCACTAAGCAAGGAACTGTCCGTGGTTCTGCATCTTGGTTCTTGGTGTAAAGTAGTTGCCACTATTTTAGGTGTCAAGATGCTCTAAAAGTTTCCACAGTGCACAATTTGAAACTGATCAGCTTTTTTTTAGTACTAGTGTAGTAGTGACAGTGTAGTGTAATAGTAACAGTGTAGCGTAGTAGTGACAGTGTAGGGTAGTAGTGATAGTAGATGTATAGTAGTGTAGGAAACAACAACGTGTTGTCTTGATGGCTTGAACATGCTTATTCTTAACATGTTTAATTCTTAAACATGCATATTAATTAGTGCGAAATCAGACATAAAAAGTAATGAAATCAAATTTAAAAATGTACTTAAACTAAATAAACATATTCTCTCTCCCCCCCCCCCCNCCCCCCCCCATGGATTCGAGTTTTTGACTCTCAAAATATGGAGGGTAGCTGCTGTCTGGAAAATATGGTCCCAAAAGATTATAGTTTAAAAAATTATAAAAAAATAATTTTACATAGAATTATTTTTAATTATAACAAATTTTAAAATTTTATGCAAAATGTATCCGATTCTCTTTAAAAGTTTTTATGGAGATGTACGGAAAAAGTAAAATTACATTAACCGGCCTAAACTTTCAACCACTCTCCTACTTAAACTATTAAGACCATTCCTGATTGGGACAACATCTCCATGTTATGAATGTTAAGAATTTTTATCTGTGAAATAAAAATGCATGTTTAACCTTTTTGAGAGTCATTTCGTAATTGAAACATGGTATGCACTAATTAAGTAACATGCTTAAAGTAACGTCTTTGAACCTTTAAAATAGAATTGCAGTATGTAAAAAACCGATCATGAGATACAAATTTATTAGGGTGCTTACTTTTATTCTTCTTATTTCTTTTCTTTAATATTTATTTTGCCCTTTGTATACTTAATAAAGCATTCTTTTCAAAATCTCGCGTGGTTATTTTCTCGCTCGGTTATTACTCTTTTCATTTTTAGTTAGCTATTAATATTTTTTTGATAATTTCTTTTCCAAATGGGTGAGATTTTTCTTTTTTTTAACACGTCGCTCTTTTCACAATTGTTAGCGGGAGTTATACAGAGGTTATTTTGGTTTGAAGAAGTTGACGTGAATTGATCATTCGTTGAAGAGGATGTTGTTTGGCGTATTTTCAGTTGTCCATATATCATTTTCCAGAGTGGTCTAGATATCAAACAATAGGATCTACTTTAGGGAAGAATTAAATTCAATAAATAATAAGAAGATCTTATTTTAGAAATATGTGGAATCATTAAAAGCTCCAAAGTACAAATAAAAAAAAAGAAAAAAAAAGTAATTTTTGTGTACATATAAATTAATAAATTTAGAAAATGGCAGCCGGAAGGTGTGGCTGCAGGGCTAAGCCCAACAGGGCAACTCCGTCCACCAAGAAATAAAAAATGAGAGTGTCATGCTTGAGTTGGCATTGTTTTCGCCAAGGAAAGTTAAGGAATCCATGTATTGGTTATTAATTGATTAAATTTAGCGCCAAGGGTCTTTTTCTTAGCATTACGCATTCAAATGTGTTGGCGGAAAAGAAAGTGCTAGAAATAATAACGAATTTTAATGAATCCTATATATTAGTAACCATATAACGGTTTTCAAATTCTATGCTAATGTGTTAGGCAGATGTAAAGGGAATCTCTAAAAATAGATTTTATTCTGCACTCGGTTCAAGGTTGTGGTATTAAAAGATTACAGATTATATTAGTGATTTTCATTTATTGAAAAAGGATTAAATATCTACATTCATAAAATGATAAATATTGAAAAAGGATTAAGTAATAAAGTAAGAAGTAGATTTTTAAATTTTAGGAAATATGTTATACATATTTCAGCATGACAGGGACCGAGCTCTTTAATCTCGTCGCTATGTAATTTTTTTCTTACTTCATTAACATTCATTTAATAGTTCATAACATTCATTCATTCATTTAATTATTTTATTCTGCAATTAATATTATTCTACAATATTCATTGAATTAATACGTAACCTTCAATAACATTCATTTATCAATAAAATATATACTATTACTTTCGGTTTTCGCTATCAAAATTTGTAAATTATTCTAGTAATTTTCTTGATTCATTTATTTAACATTCATTCATTTAATTTATAATATACAATAGCAACCACTTAATGTAATTTTATAACGCAAGAATTTAGGATATTTTTTAGTGTTAACGATAGGTTTTCTTTGAAAATTGATAAATTTATTAAACACATCTTCCAATCTTATTCATAAACATCATTCAGTAATCAACAATCATTCATTTAGCGTTTATTTACTTAATTATCCACTAAAGAGGTAGGGGAGAGTGGGGTCAATTGTAACAGGGTACAATTGTAACAGAGCAAAAATTTCGAGTGTCGGGTTCTAGATTTGGTTCCTAGGTGGCGCACAAGGTGTATTTAA
>NC_092211.1:20093772-20104485 GCF_043381705.1 Parasteatoda tepidariorum | reverse complement strand
GCAAGAATAATTTACGTATTTATTTTTTTTCTAGTAGAGGATAGTCTACTTTACTCGTCTGTCAATTAATACTAATAATATAATGGATTTTTTGTTATTTAAAAATAGTTAAGTAAAAAATGTTACAATTGACCCCACTCTCCCCTACTATTTTTTGATGCTGATTATCAAAATTTGTGAATTAGTAATTAAACAAATATTTTGTTCAATTAATTAACATTCATTAATTTGCTCCATGACACTCTATAACCCTCATTCATTAATAATCATTCATTTGATTTTTCAAATTTTTTGTTCATTTAATAAACATTTATTTATGTGATTCGTCACACTTTATAACCCTCATACATTAATTTGATTTTCATTTTATTTGTTAATCGCTTAAGAGACATTATTTTGGTGTTTAAGAATTAATAAATTATGATTAGTTTTTTTGTTTTATTTAAATAACGTTCATTCATTCTTTTAAGGACACTCAATAACATTCATTCATTAACAATTAATAATTTAATATTTGTTAACCATTTAAAATATATTATTTTTTTGGTGTTCAAAAAACTAATAAGTAATTGGTAAAATTTTCTTATTTTATTTTAATATCTTTCATTTATTCAATTCATAATAAGAATTAATTAACAATCATTTATTCGATATCAATTTCAAGAGATACTCCTTGAATTGATATCAAATACAATAGAACAGATATAAATTGATGCCATTTAAGAGATGCTAATATGTGTATTTTGAAGTTAACAGTAAACATTTATGAATTATTAAATGAATTTTCTTGTTCATTCATTTAATTAGAAATCCATGTTAATCCTTCTAGTGGTATTCAATGTTTTCTGCAAAAAATAAATTATCAATAAACAAATTTTATTGTAACATGGATTATTATTTTTCTAAATGTTAATTCAAATGGTTTAGCATATTTTGATCTTGTATAAAGAACATTTAAAGCCACATGTTTCTGTTAACAACCGTAATGCTTTTAGTTGTTTACCACAAAACATTGAAAAACATTTAAAATTCTAAGAAATACACGCGTGGAAAATTTAAAAAAAAAATAATCCTCCTGATCGAGTGTCTGTAATAAACAAAAAATAAAATATGAATCATCATTTCATATTGTATGTATTTTTTTAGAAACAGAAAAAAAAAAATTCCCCAGAATAGAGCAGGGAAATAGTCGCGGAAGGTTACAAATAGTTCCCTACAAAAACCGAAATTCGGTTGTTTCCGACTAGTTTTAACATCAAATAGCTTATGGAATAGTTAAATATACAAAATATTCTGGTGTACTATGGAAAATTAATAAAATTCGAAAATATTTATTTCTAAATATATTTTAGAAGAATAATTTTTAGAAAGCTCCTCCCTTGAATAGGCCACGCCTTATATATTTATTCTATTGATTATGAGCCTGCTACTGGCCGGTTTCAACTGGATAAGATGTTACCAAGGTCTCGTTCTTTTGTCAAACTAAATGATACTTTCTCTCCTATTATATTAAATAGTTCGAAATAAACTTATAAAAAACTATTTCGATTTCAGATAAAGAATAATTTAAATTTGGATGCAATACGTCTCAAATACGTGAATACGTTTTGTTTTGAGAATATTTAACATTTTTGACGACATTTTTTGAAAAACGATTGCTTTTTGTGTTTCGTGATATAATCAATAGTTTGTTGCATAAAAAGAAATAAATTCTCAATACAATAAAGTAAATTTTAATGTTTCATTCAGTAAAGATTCGAACTTAGTCCTAGCACATCAGAAAAAACGTGCTATTAAAACTCCCAGATTATGGTACAATTTACCGTGTTTTTTGGGATCTATAAGAACACTAAAAAGCTCGGCAATTTTACCGAAGAGCTTTGGTAATCAACAACATGGTTTCATAATATGTGGTAAAATTGGATAAATATGGCAAAATTCGGCAATTAAGTCATGATGCCTTAGAAGTACCTTAGATGGCACAAAAATAATTTATTCGGTTGAATTTACTTTTAAGTTTTGTGTTTTTTACTAAATGTGTGATAATAAGAACTATAATTTCCGGTAAATTTTAACCATATGAACGGAAAAAATTACCAAATGAATAGTTTAAATGCCGTGTATTTAGGTTTTTATTACCAGAAATATGGTTTTATTTCCCAATTACATTACTGTCATCAACACATAGTACGGCAATTTTACCTAAATAGTTTTTTCTCACACGAACAAAAAAAAAAATTGATTAAAAAGTCAAACAATTTTACCAACATTTTGTTAATTTTATGTTTAAATTTTTCCACTTATTTAATTTATTTTGGGACATATACTTCCTTCATAATTTAACTCATAAATTATTTTTCCAGATTATTACCCATTGACAAAATGGATCTTGGTTGGGATTTGATGGCGCGCACACGCTTTTCAACTGTGTTCAAGAGTATAGTAAACAGTGCGCATGCGTCGTCATTGCATGCGTTGCTACGGCAACCGCTGCTGTTTTTCTTTTTCTTTTCACTTTATATTCATTTTTAATGTATTTACATAATAATAATTTAAAGTATCTTTATATTCTTTTAATTATAAACGTACAATTACTGGCTTGACGGTGATTTCGATATAAATGTGAATGCTCAAGAAGGAAAAGTATTTTGTGACTTCTTGAATCACGTACACAGGCTGGATTTAAAAACCAATCCGACGACAAACATCAATGGAGACAGTTTTTTGCAACCCATGATTTGAATCGCAATCACAGCTTTTATTTAATATTTAAATATAATACAGTCAATAACATACAGGTCCACGTATGTGGTACGTATAGCGAAATTTATGACAACGTTTCATAGTCGAGTGAAATGTCGTAACATTATGAGTATTTAATTTTTTTATTAAGTTAGATATAAAAAAAAATGCACATCTACCACGATATATTAATAACATAAATTTTCTAATAATAAATATAAATGCATTTGCATTACCACTTTTTTTTCTAGTTTTATCAAGAGACCTTCTGGATTTTATTACCGTCGTTGAGCATCCGACCCAATTTATTGGGTTTACGACTGCTAATGTTCAACTACATAACTTTGTAATTTTGAACCCAATCCAGAAGACAAGGGAACTCTTGAATCGAGTATTGGGAGAAATTTGCCTTCGTGGAGGACTTTTAGATGAAGCTAACCCGCATTCGCGTTACACGGAGAGGAAGACCACGAGAACCACCCACGGTTAGCCTAACGACAAGGGCACTCTAACCCATGATCCGTCTACCACTGTGTACATTTCACGTCAGCACTGTGATGGGTGCAAGCCGGATGCGGAATTCGTATCGACTGGGATTCGAACCCGGTTCACCTCATTGGAAGGTTCATTGGAAGGTTCTATCCCCTAAACCAGGGATGGCAAACCAATGGCACGCGTGCCATTTATGGCACGCCACATAATATTTTGGGCACGCCACCGATCACGAAGTTCACTGTGAAGCAATTTACCAATTAAATTAAAATTCACAAAAACAAACATAAAAAAATAAACAATTATTAACAAAAAATTACGAATTAATGCCAAAAAACAATTAATTAACATAAAAAACAAGCTAACAATAAATAACTAGCAAAAAAAAATCAACAGACCTGCTTAAAATAACATCTTACAACCTAATATAAGTTATTTGTCATCTAATCTGCAACAACAAAGGCTGATGTTACTTTAAGTTGAATTACGCGTATAACTGAGACATTGCTAAATGTATTCTTTTTCATAGTAAATGAAGAGTTTAGAGTTGATAGTATTTAGTGTTATTATTTTCCCAATAATCACGTAGTCAAAACTGTTTGACGGCACGTCTATGACCAAATTAAACAATTTTTTAGAAAAAAATGGCACGTTGGTGTACAAAGGTTCGCCACTCCTGCCCTAAACCACCGCGGCTTGTGGCTCTGGATTGGTCATATAAAATAACATTACTGGGTAAAATTAATTGTACAGAATTGACTGAGAATTACTGAAAAATAAATGTATAAGAGGCTGTGCACAATTCAACAGAACATAATGAAAAACACTTGATACTAATTTTTTGCTACACTGTAAAAGAACAAACAAAAATAGTGTATCTCGACCCAAAATATGGTAACAACTATTTTACACCAATGTATGCCCAAACATAACTTTCGGATCTACACCATAAACCAAATATAGTGTAATAAGACACCAAGAATGTTCTTTTATACTACTTGATTTAAAGTAGCCGCCACCATTTCTTGTGTTCAGAAAACATTAAAATTAATAATTACAGTAAGAAAAGATAAACATAACTGTAAGTAAAATTATTTTTACGATAAAGCAAGAATTATTTATTCACGTTGTAAGAAATTTTCATGTATCTGAACACCAAAAATGGTGGCAACTACTTTACACCAAAGAGTTGTTTTACTAAGTGTTCTACGAAACCAAAACCAGAGATAGTTCCTAGTGTAACAAAACACCGAGAATGTTCTTTTATACTACTTGGTTTAAAGTAACCGCCACCATTTCTTGTATAGAGTAACATTCAAATTCATAATTACAGTAAGAAAAGATACACATAGCAGAAAGTAAAATTATTTTTACGATAAAGCAAGAATTATTTATTCACGCTGTAAAAAATTTTCATGTATCTGAACACCAAAAATGGTGGCAACTACTTTACACCAAAGAGTTGTTTCACTAAGTGTTGTACGAAACCAAAACCAGAGATAGTTCCTAGAGTAACAAAGGACCGAGAATGTTCTTTTATACTACTTGGTTTAAAGTAACCTCCATCATTTCTTGTATAGAGTAACATTCAAATTCACAATTACAGTAGGAAAAGATACGCNACTGCTAATGTTCAACTCCATAGCCTTGTAATTTTGAAACCAGCCCAGAAGACAAGGGAACCCCTGGATCAAGCATTTTTATTTTATTTTATAATCGTCGTTGAACAGCAGATCCAATTCTTGGGTTTACGACTTCTATTGTTCAACTCCATAGCCTTGTAATTTTGAACCCAATCCAGAAGACAAGGGAACCCTTGAATCGGGTATTGGGAGAAATTTGCCTTTGTGGAGGACTTTTAGATGAAGCTAACCCGCATTCGTGTTACACGGAGAGGAAGACCACGAGAACCACCCACGGTTAGCCTAACGGCAAGGACACTCTAACCCATGATCCGTCTACCACTGAGGACATTTCACGTCAGCACTGTGATGGGTGCAAGCCGGATGCGGAATTCGCATCGACTGGGATTCGAACTCGGTTCACCTCATTGGAAGGTTCTATCCCCTAAAATCGCTGCTCGTGGCTCTGGATTGGCCATATAAAATAACATTACTGGGTAAAACTAATTTTACAGAATTGACTGAGAATTACTGAAAAGTAAATGAATAAGAGGCTGTGCACAATTCAACAGAACATAATGACAAACATTTGATACCAATTTTTTGCTACACTGTAAAAGAACAAACAAAAATAGTGTATCTCAACACAAAATATGGTAACAACTATTTTACACCAATGTATGCCCAAGCATAACTTTCGGATCTACACCATAAACCAAATATAGTGTAATAAAACACCAAGAATGTTCTTTTATACTACTTGATTTAAAGTAGCCGCCGCCATTTCTTGTGTTCTGAAAACATTCAAATTCATAATTACAGTAAGAAAAGATACACCCAACAGTAAGTAAAATTATTTTTATGATAAAGCAGGAATTATTTATTCACGCTGTAAAAAATTTTGATGTATCTAAACACCAAAAATGGTAGCAACTACTTTACACCAAAGAGTTGTTCCACTAAGTGTTTCTACGAAACCAAAACTAGTGATAGTTCCTAGTGTAGCAAAACACCGAGAATGCTCTTTGATACTACTTGGTTTTAAGTAACAGCCACAATTTCTTGTATAAAGTAACAGTCAAATTCATAATTAAAGTAATAAAAGATACACATAACAGTAAGTAAAATTATTTCTACGATAAAACAAGAATTATTAATTCAAGCTGTAAAAAAATTTCGTGAATCTGAACACCAAAAATGGTAGCAACTACTTTAGACCAAAGAGTTTTTTCCTTAAGTGTCCTATTAAATCAAAACCAAGGATAGTTCCTAGGTGTAGAGAAACACCTAAAATGTTCTTTTACACTATTTGGTGTAATGTAGCAGCCATGTTTGTTATTTAGTAATACTAAAAATTATTAAAACAGTAAGATATGATACACATACAAATCAGTAAAGTTATTTCTGCGATACAATCTAAAGCAAGAATCATATATTTAGGATGTATGTAAGCAATAGTTCATAAAACAAAATTAGTTCTTTAATCATACATACACGGAACACAGACAGAATATTAATATCAATTCAAACAAAAGAATTCAATAGATGTTATGTATTATACAATTTTTTTATACAATTGACAGATTTATGAAAATCTCATGAGACTAAAACCAAAAACACACGAGAATTTTATAACTGTTTAATAGGAGTAGTTTGTCAAATCAATCTGGCAAGAAGATTGAAATAAAATAGCAAATAATAAACCTCAATTAATAGTTTTAATCAATCAGGAAAAGAAGATCAAAACCTATTTGGTATTAAGTGGACAGTGACGAGTTCTTCAATTAAATCGGATACCAACTTACATTTCATGTAAACAAACCTCCAACTTTCCCCTCCATATTGTCAAGTTTTTGTAATTGCACAATTAAACTTCTAATAATAGCCCAGAAGCATTTTTTATTCGTTTGAAACGTCAGTATTATTTAAATAGTTTAAATATACACTAATTATTCGCCAAATTTACGGCACTCCGAAAAACACAACATTCCTCAACTACGAGCTGCAGATTGGTGTAAGCTTTATCAATTGTTGGCGATAAGATTTAATAACACGTTTCAAAGAGTATAAGAATGAATCCTTAGGTAGTAAGAGCAAAAAAAAAAAAAAAGAAAAAAAAAAACGAAAAAAAACAAAAACGGATTACTTTGAATAACTTTTGATCTAATGATCGGATCCTTACGTTCTAGTACTTAATCTTAAAAGTTCAAATGGGTGACCTCAAATATGTTAATTAATTAGTGCAGACGATATTTCAAGTTACGAAATCAAACACAAAAATGAACTTTCTCTGAAATAAACATACCATTTTTTTGTTGACGGATTCAGATTTCTGATACCCAAAATATAGGGAGTAGCCACCATTTGGGAAATATGGTCTATCCACAATTTTACAAGGAAATATGGTCTATCAATCAATCAGGAGAGCGGTCCAAAGTTTGTACCTCTCGATGTTAATTTTAATTTTTGCTTATTTCTCCATATCACAAATTTTTTTCTATGCAAGCTAAAATTTTTTTGCATACAATTAAAAAATTCATTTAGTCAAAGGAACATGCATAAAGATCATGCAGAAACAACTTTTAGTGAGTATTTACAATTTTTGTATTAGTTTAATTCATAATAGTAAAAAAAATAAATAAATTGTAAGGTATACAATTTTTTATATAATTTCAAAAAACGTACTATTAGGAGGCAAAATGCATCATTTGAGCAAAATCGGCCGAATAGTTTTTTTCAAAATTTTTTCAAATCATTTCGACTTTTTCAAAATTCGATTTCTCAGAAACTAGTCGGCCGATTTCGCTCATATTTCGTCATTTAAAATTACATTCTGATGTACAAATGATGAAAAATATTGTATACCTCATAATTCAAAATTTTTTTGACTATTATGAAATAAAATATTAAAAAATAACAAATAATTACAAAACTTTATTTTTTACATGGGATTAGTTTTAAGAAAACGAACTTTGTAATAGTGTTCATCAAAAAAAGGTATATTTATTCAGAAAAAGTACGTTTTTGTGTTTGTTTTCGTATTTCGTTCCCCTCTTGAACCATTAAGAGTGAGTCCTGGAACTTGAAAATCCTATCATAAGATCAAAAGTTATTAAGGGTGATCCGTTTCTTATTCTGCACAATGTACAGTATTTTTTTAAAAAAATTAAATTAGTTTGCCAATCTCAGATACACACAGGACAGAGAGAATAATAATATGACTTCGGCTTCGCTAAACTGAAGTGGACGGAAATTAAATGTTATGAAACTATTTAATACAATTGGCTGATTTATATAAATCTCGTTATGGGAACATAATTAAATTATTTATACAAATAAAAAAATGTGCCTTTTATAACAGTTTACTTCTGTTTCTGTGGAATGCTCAGCAGAGGCGCAAACAAACTTTCACCTTTTTCTATTCGAATTGTAAACAATCTAACTTTCACCTTTTTCTTTTCGAATTGTAAACAATCTATTCTGTAAAATTTTTTTTAGTGTGTCTCGACATCAAGAATGTTGGCTTATACTTTAACTCCAAGTGGTGCAGTAAAACTCTTGGATACACAACTCTTCTATTTGGTGTAGAGTAGTCGCTGCGATTATTATTGTTGTATAGTAACATTAAAATTTATAATTATAGTAAGATATAATACTCATAAGAGTCATTAAAGATATTTTTACAATAATATATGACGGATAATCATAATTTAAAATAGTTAATTGTTCTTAAGTTAGGACAATATTTATTAAAATAAAAATCAGTCTGTTAATCAGACATACACACAACACAAGGAGAATAATAGTATGTATTCTAACCAATTCAAAGCTGATAGAAATAAAGTATTCTTAAATTATTGACAGATATATGTAAATTTCTTATGAGAATGTAATTATTTTTACTTTGCTAACTTGTCTATAATAACTGTTTACTTTCGTTTCTGCGGATTGATCAGCATCATGCAAAGTGAAAACAAACTTTCGCTTTCTTATACTCGAGTTGTAAATAATTTACGTCATCTGATAGTTTCCAAACATTCGCAAAAATTGATGAAAATAATTCATTAATGGAGTATATGCATCTCATCTTGGTTTAAGCTTTCTTATTTATTGGTGTTCATATTTAACTACGACTTTTCAAGCGTGTATATGAGCGCTTGATTCGGTATTAACTTGAAATAGCACACAATTCGACTCGGTATTACACACAGTTTTTAGAGTGCTGCTGTTGGTTTAAGTAACACTAGAGCTGTACAATGAGCTACTGGCGACGGTTTTATATCCGTCGTTGAGCAGCCAACGCAATCTTGGGCTTACGACTACTAATGTTCAAATCTGTAACCTAGTAATTTTGAACCAATCCAGAAGACAAGGATACTCCTGGATCAGTACCCCTCAGAGGTATTTATTTGTTAATGGATCATGGTGGACTTTGCGACTCGACAGATTTAACGTGCATCAGTCACCATTTTACTGCACGGGGAGTCTTTGGCCGGCGGGAATCGAACCCACGAACTCTTGGACATAGGCCCAGTGTCCTACCAACCAGACTATCTCGGCTTATTCTGGCGACGGTTTGGGAAAATTTACTGTGGATAATCCGAAGACTTGCCATCACAATTTTGATCCTCTGGAGACGGGATGGCTTCCCTGATTCGGTAGCGTAATGACCTGTGTGAGAAATCGAGCTCTTCTCGGAAGAACAGTTTAACAAGGATCAATACCGTACTCCCTGGGTCCCATTGCGGGCTGATCAAAGTGGTTACCCCACACACACTGACCGCAAACAGTGATGCTCGACTTCGATGTTCTACTAGAACCGTGTCTTAACGATCAGTCTACTTGGTCAGTCACTCGATAGTAAATGATCTACAGACGTGATATTCAAGTATGTCAAAATTAACGTTTTTGAAAGTGCAAATAATCCACGAACTTAACGGTCAGTCACTTACTTAGTTGTCAATCAGTAACTTAACGGTCAGTTACTCGATAGTAAACAATACACAGACGATATCCAAGTATGTCAAAATTAACACTTTTGAAAGTGCAAATAATCCACGAATAGTGTGTTGATGAGCGTAATCTTGGTGTAAGCATTTACTATTATTTGTGATCAGATTTAACTTAGCATCTTTAAAGAATAGGTTAAAGCATAGGCATTCCGCATATAATGTTTGATACTAAAGTAGCTAAAAAAGGATGTTCGTCTTAAAAGAAAACCATTTATTTTACCATTTTAACTTAGAGCGTACACAGTAAAAACTGTAATATCTCTCCGATTATGATGTTGACAAACCCAAACAATTGTGCGAAGATACACTTTATTTCATGTTAAGACCAACTCTGGCTTTCATTTACAATTTAAAGAGTGTAATTTAAGTTTAAACACTTATAATGGAATAAGCTTACACCAAACACTAGTCCATTCACACCGAATGAGAATTATTCTAATTTTAGAAAGAATCGACGTTGGCGAGCTTTGACGATCGTCTACAGATTGTTTACATTTGAAGACAAGCTGGTGGAAGTCTTTGACGCATGCATATATCAATCAAAACAAAAGAGCCATGGTGACTCAGGAGATAGAGCGTTTGCCTTCCAATGAGGTGAACCAGGTTCAAAACTCAGCGACAGCTGTTTTGAACCCGGCTTGCCCCTACCACAGTGCCGATGCAAAATATCCTCAGTAGTAGAAGACTCATGGGTTAAAGTCCCCTTGCCGTCAGGCTAACGGTGGGAGGTTTTCATGGTTTTCTCTTCATGTAACGCAAATGCGGGTTAGTTCCATCACGGGCAGTCCTCCATGAAGGCAAAATTCTCCCAATGCTTGTTCCAGGAGGATATATATATATATATA
>NC_092211.1:19917347-20093500 GCF_043381705.1 Parasteatoda tepidariorum | reverse complement strand
TATATGTATATACATATATATAAGCTTACCGGACAAAAAATTAGTCACCCTAGTGCGCAAACACCGATGAATTGTTGCGTTTCGTTAGATGACGCAGTGGTCATGTAATGTGCTCAACTGCGTGTCCACTGCTTCAATGTGATCAAGGGCAAGTAGCCCTCAGTGAGATATTTTTGCTTTAAGCAAAAATTGTGGGTAAATATGAGTAAGTGTAAGGATGCGACAGTGTGGAAAAATAGGGTAATTGTGTTTGGCCGTACCCATGGTCATACGGTGAATGAAGTTGCTGGATACGTTGGTATTTCGATGCATATTGTTCAACGTGTCTACAAGCAGTGGTACACGTAGCCCGTAGTCACGAAATACACGTAGTCACGATAGACGACGTCAGAATTGTGGTCTGAAGAAGATCCCGCATAAAAAGGGACCGGAGACGTGTTTTACGACATATCAAACAAAATCATTTCCAAACTCGACAAGAATTACTTCAGTTAATGAATGAAGGTCCATCCCAACCTATTAGGGAGATGATATTGCGAGGGGAGCTGCATACAATGAACATTTGGATTCGAACACCTCGTAAGAAGTCATTATTCACAGAGGGACAAAAAAATGCGTGACTTCAGGCGAGCTAGAAGTCACCGAAC
The DNA here is from genome assembly GCF_043381705.1 of Parasteatoda tepidariorum. NCBI lineage: Eukaryota > Metazoa > Arthropoda > Arachnida > Araneae > Theridiidae > Parasteatoda > Parasteatoda tepidariorum. The sequence goes on along the minus strand of NC_092211.1, from coordinate 20,092,853 downwards.
AGAAATCACTTGAGCAATTGCTGACTGGTCGAATGTAATATGGTGTGATGAATCACCTTTTTGCATTTATTCAAATGACGCAAGTCGTCGAGTGCACTGAAGATCATATGAAGCATTTCATCTTGAATGTGTGCGAGGCCAGGTTAAAGCCAGGAGTAAGTTTGTCATGTTCTGGGGGGGATTTCTTATTATGGATTGGGTCCCCTCTCTGAGGTGGTCACTAACATGAACCAACAAGTTTATTTGAACATTTTGGATGATGAGCTGTTTCCTTTCAGTCAACATCTTCATTAAGAGTATGCTGTTGATACTCCCACTTTTCAAAATGATAACAGCAAAGTTCATCAGGCTAAAAGAACACGTGACAGGTTTCATGAACACTCAGACACTCAATGGCAACCGAATGCAGATTGTTATCAAATTCAGTGTTACACGTTATTAAATGATGCCTTTCATGATTTCTTTAAGGGTGACTAATTTTTTTTCTAGTGTGCATAGATAAATAAAAGCAAGCTCCGTCATTGATAATTGGTATGACAGTATGCAGTACCCTGACACCATTTATGTTTAAAATTTCTACAGCCATTTTCAAAAAGGTCAATTATAAATCTAACTAAATACTTAATAACTAAGTTTTTATTTCTATAAAAATGCGAAATAAATTTAAATAAATACTTAAAAGCATAACTAGTTTTTTAATACCATTTAAATTATTACTAAGACAACCTAACAAAATGAATAATAACAAAACTGTTACCAACAGATAATACCCGAGTTTATGATGTAACATAAGAGAAATATGCATGAAGACAATCATATTTTAGTTATTAAATATCTGTGAAATATGTGCTAAGTGATTTTATGGTGCATAAATTCTATCCGCTTTCATTCTGTTAAGCCTAAGTTCGAATTCGTATTTATATTTTTTTTTGTGTACGCGAAATTCATTTTAAGAATTAGTATAGATGTGACCGGCAAAGTATGAAATGCCAGCATTATATATAATGCCTGACGTTTTTAGGCAAAGCATGAAATATTAGAAGTATTACATACTTGCCTAGGCACTATATATAATGCCGGTAGCCATTTAGGCAAAGTATGAAATAAACATCCTGATGAGGTTATTATGTAAATGATGTGCATGTTACTGTGAATGACCGAAATCGGTGGTTGTTGATTTTCACCGGTGAATGTTGATAATCACATAGTCGCTTTGGTGAATGTCCAAAATACTTATTACATCCGATTTGATATTAATTTATTCGTGGATATAAATACATTTATTCGATATTTTAATACTTACTGACGATAGATTAGAAGAAACATCAGTGATTGGAGTATCGGGTAAATATATGCCGGGCAGTGGCCCCTGACCTTAAAAAAACGTCAGTGTAGGGTATACCGGGCAATCGTTTTTTAAGGTCAAGAGCCATTGCCCAGTATACCCTATACTGATGTTTTTTTAAGGTCAAGGCCCGGTATACATTTGCCTGGTATACCATACACTAATGTTTTTTAAGGTCAAGGGCCACTGCCCGGTATACCCTACACTGAGGTTTTTTAAGGTCAAGGGCCATTGCCCGGTATACTTGTTTTTTAATGTTCAATGCCACTGCCCGGTATATATTAGCCCGATACTCCAAACACTGATATTTTTTTAAGGTCAAATATCATTGCCCGGTACATATTTGCCCGATACTCCAAACACTGATGTTTCTTCCAATCTATTGTCAGTAAGTATTAAAATATCGAATAAATGTAATTATATCCACGAAGGAATTAATATCAAATCGGATGCAATAAATATTTCGGACATTCACCAAAGCGACTATGTGATTGTCAACATTCACCGGTGAAAGTCAACAACCACCGATTTTGGTCATTCACAGTAACATGCACATCACTTACATAATAACCTCATCAGGACGTTTATTTCATACTTTGCCTAAATAGCATCCGGCATTATATATAATGTCTAGGCAATGTGTGAAATATAAATCATTTCATACTTTGCCGGCTAATTTTAGGCATTATATATAATGCCTAGGCATTTGATATAATGCCAGATTTCATACTTTGCCGGTAACATATATTTGCATTCAGAATTAATGATTCTTACTTTATATTGTATCATAAAGATAACTTGAATGAATCTTACTTTGATTATTAATTTTAGTGTTACTAAATAACAAAAATGGTAATTGGAGGCGGCTACTTTACACAAGTATTGTAAAAGAACATTATGTGTTTCACAATACCTGAAATCCCTGGGTTGTGGTGTTCTAGAATACTTAGTGGATCACCACGTTGGTATTTGTTGCCCAATTTTGGTGGTGAGATACACGAAATTTCTTTTACAGTATATTCACTTCGTCTTTGTTCAAATGCCTGTGCTGTGTGTATTTTTGTTCAGAAAGCTAATGTGTTTTTAAAAACTAACGTATATATGCATCCTAAATTTATGAAAAATGTCATTAACGATAATAACAATACAAATGTCACAACAATAATTTTATCAGTTTTTTCCGTGCGTAATTATAGGTTTTAGTGTTACTAAATAACAAGCACACTAGTTGGTGGTTACTACACTACACCAATTAGTTTAAAAGTTATATAGGTATATAATATTCTTGGGTATTTAGAGTAGTTGTCCCCATTTTTGGTGTTCAGGTACAAGGTAATTTTTAAAGTATACCAAAGAGGAAATAGAAGAGCAAATAATATTAAATCAAGTAAGTAAAATGTGAGAGACGAATTCGAATTAAGCTTAACAGAATAGAAACTATGCGTTACAAGATTATTTAATACAGTTTATAGAGACTTAAGAATCAAAATATAAATTCCTTTATTGCAAAACTAAAAACATTAATCCGTATTTTAAAGGTGACTTTTGTTTCAGTAAATGTTCAGTACATTTACTGAAACAAAAGTTCAGTACTATGTTTGTTCAGTAGGGGAGAGTGGGGTCAATTGTAACATTTTTTGCTTAACTATTTTTAACTAACAAAAAATCCAATATATTATTAGTATTAATTGACAGACGAGTAAAGTAGACTATCCTCTACTAGAAAAAAAAATAAATACCTTATTTTAAATGTTATTATATTAGTTATTAACAATTTTTGACAGTCGTGCACTTGTTACAATTGTCCCCACTTACGGGGTCAATTGTAACAGTTCATAAATTCAACTAAAACATAGTTAATTATACATATTATCATAGTTGTGATATATTTTTTTATTGATCAAAATAGTAGTGATATTTTAGGAGTAAAAATAATAATGAGCAGAGACCTAAAGGGTTAAACTTTTAACTTTAAGGGGTTAAAAATTTTAATTTATGCTGTGAAAGGTGACAAATAAAATAATGCACATGCAACATAATATAAATGATATAGGAAACTATTGGTGGTTCTTAAAGAGTTAAGTAATGGTTTGTAAACATAAGATTATTTATTTTCAGCTGTTACAATCGTCCCTTTACTTATTGTTACAATTGTCCCCAAGACGCCATTTCAGCTTCATTTGTTAAAAACAATGCTAGTTAATTAGCAAAACTAATTTTTTTTTTATTGAAATGTTAATTAAGGTGTCCACTTACATATTCGGTTACTAATTTTTATTTGTTTAAACAAAATTACTTTGTTACAATATAATATTCTAATACCAAAAAAAGTACTTGCGTGGCGTGAAAATATCTTTTGTGATGTAACTCTTTCAAAAGTACATAAAAATGGTTGCCATCAGGGGTGTACATGTAGATTTATTAAATACACCTTGTGCGCCACCTAGGAACCAAATCTATAACCCGACACTCGAAATTTTTGCTCTGTTACAATCGTACCCTGTTACAATTGACCCCACTCTCCCCTACTATACAGCATTTAAAACAGAAAAAAACTCACGTCAACTTGTATTCAAGTGTAAACAATCTATAAACGATATCCAAAGCCAGCGTTTGTGTTTTCGGAAGCAAAAATATTTAACGGCAGGGGAACTTGATGTAAACTTTCCCATTATAAGAGTTTTATATTTATTTAAATTGTATATGAAAGCTCGATTTGTATTAACCTGAAAAAAAGTGTTCCTTTATGCAATTTTTCGGGTTGTTCAAGATCAAATTCGGAGAGACAGTACAACAGTTTTTTCAGTGAGTGCGTTTTGCACTAAACCTTTTTTTACCTTCTTATTTTGTTAATATAATGTATTAAATGTATCTTTTAATTCCACTTTAGAGCAGAATCTTGAATTAAAAATTTCCTCTGAGAGTATATATTTTATATTTTTTGACCGTTATTGAACAGCAGACCTAAGATTTTTTGGGTTTACGACTACTAATGTAAAACTCCGTAGCCTTGTGATTTTGAAGCCTACCCAGAAAACCAGGGAACTCCTGAATTAAGTATTGGGAGAAAATTACCTTCGCGCAGGACTTTTTAATGGAACTGACCCCATTTGCGTTACATGGAGAGGAAAACCCCGAAAACCTCCCATGGTTAGCCGGATGGTAAGGGGACCTATGATGCGTCTACAACTGAGGATATTTTATATCAACACTGTGATCGGTTAGAGCCGGGTGCGGAATTCGTATCAACCAGCCATCGCTAGGATTTGATACCGGGTTGCCTTACTGGGGGGCGAGTGCTCCATACTCGGAGCCAGAACAGCTCTAAATATGCAAATTGAAATTAACGGAATTGTATGTATTATAAATCTGCTTTCGTTTGGTAATTAAAGAAATATTCTTAAACAGACATTTTTTATTCTTCTTCCATACAATTTGAGTTTGGAAGGGCAGATTTCGATTTATAAAACTTTTCAATTTATAAACTGTTTTTCAGTCTATTTTGTTGTGAAAATTTTCCATTGAAAATGCACGAAAAAGGCAACTAAGAAAAATTATATAACTTTATAAATAAATGTAAAATTTATTTTTTAACTTTTCGAAGAGAAAAATGTGAATTTCACGGCATTTGACATTATGACAACACATTTGGCATTAGAATCGAAATAATCCAAGAGACCATTAACCTAATAGTATATTAATAAAGCTAAATGATGTACAGGGTTAGGCAAATTTTTACTTCTTATTTTTATACAGAATCAACTTATTAAGAAATTATAAAAAAAATAATATTAAAATAAATATATCTATCTTCTATATGTTCTATATATGTCGTAAATTCTTCTATGTTTGTTTTGCACAAAATTTATATTGTGAATTTCAGCTCCTTGCAATAAGAAATAATTTTTTAAAATAAGATTTGAAATTTTTTTCAACAATATCTTTTTTGTATTTCATTTTAAACAATCAAACAGAAAAAAAAAACATTTTTACCTCAGAATTATAAAAATTACCTCAATATAATGAAACATCAGTAAACTGTGTATATAAAAGTATATTGTTACTCAATCTTGAGAACTGTAACTAAGGCATAAAAAGATTTGATACTCATTCTTAATTAAGATATACTCAGAGAAGGTTGTAAATTTTGACTGCTATTTTAAAAGTGCGTTATCATGAGGGATTATTATCACCTAACTATGACTACTTACTGGTTTAAGCACAGTATGAAGTTTCCACTTAATAAAAGAGCAATTCTTAATCATTGATTAAAGCAGCTGAAAAAATATCATCGACCACTGCGTATAGCTGAAATTCGAATAAGGTCAATCAGATATTTGTAGTATATAATACAATATATATTTATATATCCGTCATTGAATAGCCGACCCAATATTGGGTTTACGACTACTAATGTTCAATGCCTTGTAATTTAGAACCAATCCAGAAGACAAGGAAACTCCTGGATCAATAGCCCCAGAGGCATTGATTTGTTTTGGGAACATGGAGGACTTTGCGACTCGACAGATTTAACGTGCATCAGTCACCATTTACAACCATTTACTTCTGCCGTCAGGGATCGAACCCACGAACTCTTGGACATGCGCCCAGTGCCGTACGAACCAGTCTATCCCAGACTATATAATACAATATAAAGAAAATCCTTTAGAGGAAAATATGTATTTCTTGTTTATATTTGGATAAAAATTAGGATTTTGTAATTTTTTTTTGTTTGCCACACAACACTTTTTCAAAACATCTGTATTTTAACTAACTTGGCGACTTTACTTACTTTAAGAGAATAATTTAGGCAAAGGAAAAATGCTGTCGTTGACTCTGCAACAGTTAACAATTTAGCAATTTTGACAAAACTTTTTGAAATAAAACCTACTTGAAGTTTCAAGACTTTTCTTGATACATTAGGATGCGAGATATGCTAAAATTCACTAGAAGTTTGCCGAGTTCTCCATTACAGAAAAGCACAATATAGTTCGTTTTTTTTTTTTTTTTTTTTTTNTTTTTTTTTTTTTTTTTTTTTTTTTTTTTTTTTTTTTTTTTTTTTTTTTTTGAATCAAGCACTTTTGTAATAAAGAATTAATACTTTCATCGACATTACAAAAGGAAAAAAAATCAAATTTGCTGTACATAATATTTAAGTAATTTTTTATCGACATATTCGGGTAGAAATGTTTTTTTAGTAAATAGTATTAAGTAAGAAACATAAATAACGAGACAAAATGTTTGCAGTGCTAATTTTAGGAATGTTACTGGCACTAATGCATGTATATCTTTTTCTTAAAAACATTAAGGTTCGTCAAATACTAAACAGAAGGAAAGTAAAAATAAATAAATAAATAAAACTATAAAAAAGGCTTCATAGGGATGAACAAATTACATGGAGAACTAAATATATTTTCTTAAAAGGTTATACGTCAAGAAATTGGTTGCAACTTAATTTGCAAAACAAAAAATATAATTTGTATTTTGTTTGCATGATTTGTACATTTTATGCCGAATACTATTTTGATTACAAAATTTTAACTTCGAATAAAAATATACATGAAATATATAAAATAATAAAATACATATATGAAATACATAAAAAAATAAAAATATATATGAATTATATAAAATAATAAATATATATATGAAATATATGAAATAATAAAAATTAAATGAAAAAAAAAATTACTGTTGAAATTTTATTGGCACTAAGTTCACGGTATGATTTTGCAAAAATTGAGATAATGGTATTGTTTATTTATTTATTTATTTTTTAGAAACAAATGAAATAAAATAGAACGTCTACGGAAAGAATTTTAAGGGTTGGAGCAAGTATTTTTTTTTAAAAAAACAGACGCTTGTTAAAAAAAAAGGGAATAAATAAGTAAGGTAAAGATATTAGGTTTCAGTGAAGCTTTCTAGAAAAATAACAAGCATTTTTGATAAAAATCATGTGTTTTTCCTAAAAAAATAGTAAATAAATATGATAAGTTAAAGATATTAGGCTTTATTTAAACTTTCTGAAAGAATAATAGGCCAGCTACAAATTGTGCATATTCTTTGCAGAATATTTGATTGCTTTATAAATTTTTATTTTTAATTATTGACAATTTTTTTTTTTTTTTTGGCAATGCAAGAAAACTTTGCAATTAATTTAATAAACGCGCTGTTGACACTAAGATTGGTTTTCCAGACTTTTTAGGATAGTTTCAGTTTTATGAAATTCTAAAATATTTACTTATACACTTTCAGTAATGCCTCGGAAATAATGGCCAAATTAACATTTATTTAATTGTTATTTTACCAGTCAAACCAGTAAAACAATTAAAGCCAAGTAAAAAATATGGTATTCAAATTGTTACCCATGATAAAAATTGTTTATTGACTGTTTTCCCCAGATGCTGCCAAATAACCAGAATTTTATCCACGTTAACTAAGCCTACCTTAGCCACTTAGTTCGTTGCAGCTGGGTGCACAGCATATGCTAGAGGGCTAATTTCCGGATTATGGTTGGCTGAACAGGGGTTCGCATCCCAGCATTGATATCAGAATATTTCTCCCATTCCTTCAACACATGAAGAGCTTTCAGAGGCTTGCACTCCTAATCGGTGACCTTGAATTATCAAAATACGAAACTCTCATTCATACATAGATAGCAGCACTGTGATGTCGAGAGTTTATGCTAGCATCAATGAGTATTTTACGGTTGGGACTTAGGAGGTCCGCAAGGGTACCCTCAGTCGCCACATATTCGAAATCGAAAGTAAATGCATTTGTTCCCAACGGACACGGGAGAAGCATGGATAGGAGATTCAAAATTGGCGAATTATCAAAATATAGCATAGCCAAAAGAAAGCCAACCCCGCATAATTGGCATTTATTGGGTTTGAAAATACTTGGCGATCACGAGTCGCCAAGAAAACTGTGAGAATTTTAATAACCATGTAACTGAAACATATTTGTGATAAGAAATTAATAATAGTTATAAATCGACTTGTGTTTTCGATTAGGTGTGGCAGTGAATTAAGAAGTCTACATTAGTATTGAAAATAAAAGTTGGCCGTTACATTGATTGATAAGAAAAAGAATAAAATATTTTGTTCGCTTTTATAAAGATTAACCCATTGATTTAATTTAAATGTAATTGGATTAATAATGATTTGAAAAAAAAATAGGTTTAAGTAATTAAAGATAATTTTAAAAGTTAGGAAATATGTAATGCCAATTGTGGTATCACAAGCACCATAGAGCTGCTTAAGGCAAAAAAGTCTTACATTTCAGAATTATCATGATAGATAGCTCCAGTGGATAAACTAACTTGAGTTTATTTGGTAAAACGGAATTCAATCACAACGTAACTCCAATGTCAAGTCGAATTTCATTTTTACGGTTTAGAAACCATGCCAGTCGTAAATGGTAACAAAACCGTAAAAGTAAAAAATTTTCAGAACCATAAACTTTACAGTTAATTTGACGAACAGACTGCTGCCGGTTACTGTACCGTTAATTTAGAATTAAAATTCCAACAGAGTAATTTTGTTAAAAAAGGTACGTAAGTCATTCATAATTAGCCACATCGATCGTAATTTATTTAGTAATAAATGGAATTTCAAATTTTAAGGCGGATTTTTTTCTCCATCTTTTTGAACTACCAACTGCAAAAATAAAAAAAAAATGAAAAAAATTTGTTTAATCAAGTCTTTTTACTCAAATATTAATATCGAGACAGGGATAGCCTGGTTGGTAGAGTGTTGGATTCGTGTTCGTGAGAACGGGAGTTCGACTCTAACCGACCGAAGAATCCCCGTAAATTAAATGGTGACTGGTGCACGTTAACTCTGCTTGGGTCACAAAGTCCTCAAAGCTCCCATAAACACATCAATACCTCTGGGGGAATTGATTCAGGAGTTCATTTGTCTTCTGGGTTAGGTTAAAAATTACAAGGCTACGGTGTTGAACATCCGTAGTCATAAACTCAAAATTGGGTCGGCTGTTCAACGACGGTTATAAAATAAAATATTAATGTCAGTTTCTGAAATTTATATGCTTCTGAAACATAAATAGTAAATTTTGTATTGAGCAAATTATGGCAGGTATATAAGTTGATGACATTTCTAAATTACCTTTTGAAAAAAAAAGTATATTTTTTTCAGGAGAAAGCCATCATAAATGTAAAAAAATATACACGGTGTCTTAAATTTTTTGTAAGTTTAAACGATTTCCTATATCATCTATATACATAAACACACACATTATAATACTACACATAACTAGACATAAAAGTTTGAGTATTTTGTTTGTTTGTTCTAAGTATGAAGTAGGTATTACTCTCTAGCAGAAAAAGTATATTTTTAGAGTTGTTAATGTGACTATTATTTTTCAAATTATATATTCAGTTCTATACCTTTATTTGTACTTATTCTTTCTGTACCTTTATTTGTCATTACTTGTGCTTGTAAATACTTTTCTCTCAATAAATACGATTGAAATTAATTTTCTATATTTGTAATTTTAACACAAAGCAAATCCAATGAATTGATGAGAATTGTGATGAAAATAATCTAGAAAAATGTCTTATGATCAAAATGATAGGTATTTCACTTTTCATTCATGTCAATGATCATTATAGTTTTAACGATTAAAAAATATCTCTGCAGAATTTATTACCAAATCGAATAACAGATTCGTTTTATTTTTCACTCTTGAGATGTTCAATGTAAGGAATTATAATTGATTTCATGAAGGTATTTAGTACTTATATTTAATGTATCCGCGAATTGAGCTGTAATATATTTTTTTCAAAGAATAAAGGTAGATTTCACTTATATATTTTTAATAATTTTAATTTGAATCAAATTCTTACTTATTTATTACTATTAGCTTGAGCTTTGTTTTTAAGTATTACTATACATATTATATTCAGTGTAAAAAGTGTTAAATTTAGTATAATTGAAACTAAGAAAAAGCAAAACGTTTATACACAGATAAGCAATTAAGAAACTTCGTTCAAAATTTTTAATTTTTAATATTAAGGCAATACAAATGGCTCAATCAGAGGTAAATTGTTTATACTTCCTTTTCAAACTTTTCAATAAAAAATAATGAAAGGAACTTTCTTGATTTTTTTTCTCCATTTTTTATTTTAAACCCTTTTCTTTTATCTTTTTGTGGATTATTTTATGAGGTCATTAACAGCGCTTTTTAAAAACATATAAATGTTTATATGTATGTGTGTGAACCCCTTATGAATGATTTTCAGTAACAGTACTCAATCTCAAAAGAATTTTATTTTATTTTATAACCATCGTTGAACAGCCGACCCAATTTTTCGGGTTTAAGACTACTAATGTTCAACTCCGTAACCTTGTAATTTTGAACCCTTTCCAGAAGACAAGGGAACTCCTGGATCAAGTATTGGGACAAATTTGCCTCCGTGGAGGGTTTTTTGATGGAACTAACCCGCACTTGCGTTACTTGGAGAAGAAGACCACGAGAACCTCCCACGGTCAGCCTGACGGCAAGGAGACTCTAACCTATGATCTGTCTACCACAGCGGATATTTCACGTCAGAACTATGGTCGCTGGGTGGGGAATTTGTATCGACAAGCCCTCTCTAGGTCGGTAGTAATTTAGCCTAAAAAGTATTCTAAAGGTGTTGGAGATGGACACCGGGGAGCATACCGGGGAGCCAAAATTCCACTCAACATTGTCTACCGAACTTTTTGGGTTGGTGAGTAAGTTTCGTCTTGTAAAATGCTGTATTCCAAATCAAACTACCATCTTTATTTTCCCTACAGTGCACAGTGGGCCAGCATCCAAGGCTTCGTGGCCAAAATTAGTATTTCGATGAAATTTGTTTCAAAATTTGGGAGTTTTTATTTAGGGGTTTTTATGTGCAGGTAAATTGAATTCACAGTTGAAATTTTGATTGAACTAAAAATACACAAAAAAAAAAAAAAAAAAGGAAAAAAAAAAAAAAAAAAAAAAAAAAAAAAAAAAAAAAANATATAGTACGTTTAAATAATTAAATATAGCAATGAAAATATAATAATATTCGTAATTTTATATTAAAAATGAAAAGCAAATTATATTTTCTAAGTAATACTACAAAATAGCGCGAATTAATTACAAAATAAAGCGAAAACATGAATGAAAAACGTTTTCGGTATATTTAGTCCACCTTTGCAATACGGGCAAAATGGGGCAGTTTTTTTCAAAAGAAGAAACATCCAGAAAGATAACAAAAAAAAGTTTAGCTAACTACCTCGTGGGACTTTTTGGAACTAAGTTTCGAAAGTCATTCAAACATTGTAAAATGTCAAATGATAAGATAATAAACATGCTTGATTCATATTGGTTTTCTTTGTGTCTAATTTCGCTACAAAATCAAGGTGGCTATACTTAAGTGGGACCCACTGCAGTCTAAGTTACACTGTTGAAGTAAACTGTATTATCTGGTATTTTTAATACTCTTTTTAAAAAAATCCCGTGAAAATACTTGTGAAAAAGATGTATTTTTAATGAAAGTTCATTTTTATGAAGAAAAAAAATGTATTCTGGCAAATGATAAACAATCTGTTTTATCACGGATCAGTTTTTGAAGTACGTTTCGGAACAAAATTCCTATATGAAGAACCTTAGGCAATGCACAATGAATTATCAGCAATATAATGATAAGTGATATTTTAAAATTAATCAGAAGATTCACTTTGTGAAAAATACCATGGTTACATTGTTAGCAATAATTTGTGAGCATTGTACTGCCATCTAATAAAAATTCCGGAAGCTTGTCAGTTATTAATTTAGAAACAATACTAAAGAATATTTTATTTAAAATTATTACTTGTTTTAAAAGAATGTGTCTTATTAATACATGCCTTAAGTCTTCATATTATTCAGGTTATTATATTAAAGAAAATTAACTCTTGTGATGGTAACTTCTAGTATTGTATCTAGTTGTACCTAGTATTTTACCTGAATTTCTTCTTGAATTATATAGTAGTTATTATTTTTTCAACCCTTAAAGTAACTTTATTTCAAAATTAAAATTTTCTAACTAATCAAAATATTTTTTATAATCTGTCAATTTTCTCTATCGGGTCCACTGGTTTAAGTCGATTTTTTACATCACCGCTCAAAAGTTTAAAATAAATTTAACGCAAAAGTTTTTGACTTGTTTATTTCAAATTGTATGTTCATCAAAATGAAAGTTTTCTGTAACTTTAAGTATTAAACAGAATATGAATTTTACTTTATTTTATTTTATAACCTGTGCAGGACAGACAATCCAATTTTAGTTTCACGATTTTTCAATATTCAACCATGTAGTCTTGTAATTTTGAAACCAACTCAGAAAACAAGGGAACTCCTGGATCAAGCATTTGGACAAACTAGCCTTCGCAAAGGAATTTTTGATCGAAATAACCGGAATTTGATGAGGAAAACTTCGAGAGAAAAGGAGGAAGACATTGCAAGGACAGGAAAACCTCGAAAATCTCTAATGGTTAACCTGACGGCAAGAGTATTCTAACCCATAACTCATCCACCACTGAGGATTATACGCGCCTCAAGGAATACAGACTTTATTTTTCGTCGTTGAACAGCCGACCCAGTTTTTTGAGTTCACGACTACTAATGTTCAACTCCATAACCTTGTAATTTTGAACCCAATGCTGAAGACAAGGGAACTCCTGGGTCAAGTTTTGGGAGAAATTTGCCTTCGTGGAGGACTTTTTGATGGAACTAGCCTGTATTGGTGTTACGTGGAGAGTCTGGATTCCTGGTCCTGGATCAAGCATTGAAACAAACTAATCTTCATTTGAATTACGTGGGGAGGAAATTCCCGTATACCTCCTGCAATCAGCCCGACGGTAAGGGGATTTTAACCCATGATTCATTTGTCACTAAGAATATTTTACGTCAGCATTTGGTCATTGGGAGCAGAATTTGATGTCAACCAGCTATCGTCGAGATTCGAATCTGTGTCATTTGATTGAAATGCGAGCGCTCTGAAGCATGAGTCACTTCTGCTCAGAACATGCATTTGCTCACATTTTTGTTATGTGATCTTGGTCTTTTTTGCACCACCTTTTCTTGATTACAAAAGCATATTGAGTGTCAGCAAAATATGAAAGAGTTAAATAATATTTTTGATCGCCCTATATTATTGAAAGTGGGAACGAATCTTTAACATAGCTATCCGTATCAAAACTATCTGTAACAAGGAAATCTGTAATAATGATCTTAACAAAGGTGTTAACTTACTATGCTAGGTGTTAACTTAACTTACTGCATGAAGTATTTACTTTAAACTAGGATATATACTTACCGAGATTTACCTATGCGTATTTCACTAAAAATTGTTTTTCCATGTAAATTTTTGCTTTCCTTTCGCAGATTTTTTTGAAATTATAACTCGCGTTTTTAAACTTTTTTTCAATAAAATAAAACAACATTTTTTAAAAATTTACAACTGATTTAATACTTCGCGAGAAATGAGTAGGCTAACTAAATCATTTTTATTTGTTAATGCGCCAACAATCTGCAGGTTAATAATTGATACAAGAGCTCAGGACATATAATGATAAGCCACATTTCCACATCCTCCCTAGAGAGCGTTTTTAAAAGCGTTTTTTAAAAGAAAACACCAACCTCCATGCGGGAAATAAAATGTTTTGTGTATTGTGGTGTGATTGAGAGGAAATTACGGAAAAATCTGGAAACAATGCAAAGAAAAAATTTGATTCAAAAAGTTTGGTTAATCTAGCCATAAGTTCTAACCGGTAAGTTCTAAATTGACTAAATCTCACGTTTTTTCCCCTTAATTCATATTTTTTACATGATTTGAAGGAGAACGATTCAGAATCGCATAAAACTACATTAATTTAAATAATCATTTAATTATTTTTTAAAAATAAACTAAGCCCTTAACTTAATGTTTATTGGTAGTTTTTCCAGTATGCTTCATTAGTTAAAATTATAGTTAGATAAGCTTTGTGCTAAAGTTTATACTAATTTAATATTTGATAAAATCTTAATTTTATCGATAATTTTTTCATTATCTATAAATATTATCTTAATGAATAGCTCTTATTTTATATTAACGTTAATCTTTATCTTAAAATATGGATTATGTAAGAAGTGTATTTTATTTTACAAGTCTTATTTATACCCGTAGATCAGATGAAATTCTTTATAACTTTTCTAGAATGTATGAAAAAAACTAATAATTAAGGGAGGAATAGTTCGTTTCAGAATGTGGCCCAAATTATTATTCTGTAAATTGCATGTGCCTATAAATTTTTGTTATATATTAAAAATTTAAGATACGTCGGAATATAGTTAGTTTATCGTACTCCAAACATGGTAGTCGACAATATGATTTGTTTCTAGTAGTCAAAATATGTTAGATGAGTCAATAATACGATTTATTTAAAATAGCTAAAGTATCTTAGATAAATCAACTATTAATTTCCAGTAATCAAAACATGCTGAATATGTCGACAATGCGATGAGTTTTTATTAGTCGAAATATTTCAGATAAATCAACAATATGATTAGTTTCTACATTGTAAAGAGTTTTGGTAAATAGTTGCCACCATCTTTGGTGATGAGGTAAAAATATATATATTTAAGTACAGAACTGGGGTTATCATTAAAATATTTCATAAAATTGTCAAACTAACAATCGTATGAAAGAATAAGTGTAAATATATTACTAAATAAGGGATTATTTTTTAAACAGCTGTCTTTGCAGTGAAGATATAAATTGATTCTAATGAGCCTGAAATCTGTGTCATCAGTAAATAAAGAACAAAAGAAATATATAAGGCAAAGAGATTGAAAAATTAAATAAAAACTGAGAGTAAATGCATTAGAAACAATTTTAGTTTACCTCAGCACCAAAATTGGTGTTAACTCTAAACGAAATTTTTTTACAGTGTAAAAAATAAAAATTTGTTAGATAAGTCAATCGACTATACAATTAGTTTCTAGAAAGAAAAATATTTCACATCTTCCACATATTGTACATATAAAAATGGTTTATTTTAAACACTAATAACTGACATTTGAAGTTAATATTTAAAGTAGAAATTATGAAGTACAGTGCGCAAAGTAAAAAAAAATTACTACACTGAATAACTTTTTATCGAATGATCAGATCTCCCCTTTCTACAACTCAACTTTAATGGTTCGAGGGGGTGACCTCAAATATGCTAAATAATTAGTGCAGACATTATTTTAGGTTACGAAATCAGGTACAAAAACGTACTTTTTCTGAATAAGCGTATTGACCGTTTTGAATTTTTGAACCCCAAAATATAGGAAGTAGCTGCAGTTGGGGAAATATGGTCCCCATAGTTTGGAGAGAGAGGTTCTGGTGTAAAGTAGTTACCACCATTTTTGGTTTTAAAATACATTTTTCCAATTTAGTCAAAAGTCTCAAAATATAATTATCTAGCTTCATCATATTCGGCTCGGGTCCCTCTTAAACGTCAAAAATGGATAAAAGAGGAGAAAAAAAATCAGAAATTTGATTCCTGTTGACCGATAGGTAAATAGTCATGTGATTTCCGAAACTGTAGAAGTTGACAAAGAATTCTCACGACTAGAATTGTGGAAGAAGTCATAAATTCTCCATCAAGACAGCGAGCCAATTCACTCTTCATGTTCAAGATGTTATCAGCGTTTATGTCTTTTATCTGTTTCCCATAGAAGTTGCAAAAGGGTAAACGAAGAATCTCACAGAATAAGATGCTTAGCACTGTTCTGAACTATGAAAAATTCACATGGAATTTAGTAAGAGAGAGTATATATTGAAAATATTCTTAAAATGTTTGAATTCAAAATGTTTCACAGCATCAACCCCGTCATTAATTAATCACATCTAGAATGTAATTTTCTGATGCTAACTTTTGGGAGAAAAAAATACTTTTATTTATTCTGCAATTATTTGTGTTAAGGTAGTTTTTGCGTTTATTTATGTTAAAAAACACTTGGACACATTTCAAATATGTCTGACAAAGCAGTCAGAGAAGTGATCGTGGTCCGCTAAATAAACTATGTATGATTTATAATATAATCTTTAAGGGAAGGTGAACACGAGCGTGTAACGGGCCAGGCACAAAATTATTAAATAAGATAATTATGCACAAAATTATTAAATAAAAGCATATGATAAAAATTCTTAAACTTACAACCTTGTAATTCGCAATGCTATTTATTGAATAGCTAAAAGTTTTAATGCAATTTCTGTTTTGTGTAATTAAAACATATTTATAAACATTGTTATTTTTAATGAAAAATTTTATAAGTCATGAGCAAAAAATGTATAGAAAAAAATGTGTTTTATAGAAAAACACTTGGTATAATACTTAACTATAAGACACAATCAAAAAATACGTCCTCATAATGGGGGTTTTCTGGTTTCATATATGATATTATATTTAATAGTAGGTTATTTTATCTTCTTTATCTTATCTCTAGCAAAAAAACATTTAAAATGTAGCTCTAACTGGTTGATAAAAACTTTCTTAAGGGACTCTAGTAACTTAGAATATAATTATTATTTATATGCATAATAATAACAACCAACAAACAGGGGTTTCCTTTATTACTATCCTTAATGTGTATTTTTAGAATCATTATCAAAAGTTAAAAAAGCATAGACATTGGTGGTAGAAAACTAATATTAAAGCAAGGAAAATCAAATATTTCCGAATTCAGACAAATTACAGTAGAGAAATGTGGATGTAACAAACTTAAAATCATGTTTAATTGAAGGTTGAGGTTTTAATATTAGTGTTTATTATATTCGCCCTTTGTACTGTGATTTGTTAGATTTCCATAATGCTTTTCTATTTTTTATTTTTTCTTTGGTTAAATATTAATTTACTACTCCAAAATGTGTATTCTTCTTTGTATCAATCTTTTATGAATTTTAAAAATACATATTAAGGGCAGTCCTTAAAGAACGCCCAGTAATTATCGAAATTAATACGTTTATTTAACAACTTATTCTAAAGGGTGTACTCATGGAATAGTGACGGAAATTGTAAATTTTTTGAACGTTTTTAAAAGTATTTTATGTATTCCCATTTGGTACTAAGACATTTCATACATAGATACAGATTTACATTTCATTTCCATAAATATATTATTTCTGCTTAACGTACAGGACGAAAACAAAAAACCGCTTTAAAGCACTTTCATGAAAAACTAGTCTTGGAAGACATCAGTAAAGTTGTTTTTCTTACTAGGATTTTCATCAGAAGGAAAAACAGTTTCGCAGGATGATTATTTTGATTATTTCAAACACTACTCATTTTGGAAGGTTTATATATATGGGTCATTCTCACAAAAACAGTCATTTTCATGTCCCCAGTATATTTTATGTTTGTTTTACAGCTTACGAAAAAAAAAAATTCAGGGAAAGTGTCCTTCAGAATGCAAGCTAACAAAAGAATAAAAATNATGCCATTACATATTTCTATTAATATAAAAAGTTTCGGAGCTTTTTATTCACTTTACTTTTTTGGGATTTTATGAACTGAAAAATGACAGTTTTCGTGAGAATGACCCATATATATACTTATTTTTTTCATTTGTTTGTTGGAAGAGATATTTTCAAAAGATTAAAAAATAATTTTGTAAATAATATATGGTATATTTTCCAAAGATGATAAGCAATAAATATACTTATATGTACTTACGGGCCCCTAGTAACTTAGAATATAATTATAGTATAATTATATTTTTATTAAATTTAAAACTTGATTAAAACATTTATGAGTCTAAACAAAGTTATAAAATTGAATAATACAATTTTTTCACAAATCCTGTATTCACAGCTTCAGGGAGCACATCTATGATCAACTATCAATAAAAGTCATACTTTTTAATCTCTAAATTTTATGCTATTGTTTATTTATTTGATTTATTGTATTATTAAAAATCAGTTTCATATAAAAATATATTTCGATTAAAAGATGAAGCTCAAAAAACTTTTTTTGATTTAGGCAGTAGAAATTTATTTAAAGAAAAGATTTGCATGAACATCGTTGGATTTTTTATTAATGAACTTATTTGATCATTATCTCTAATTTTCTTTAATTATTCTCCATCTTTAATTCACTTTTTCCTTAAAATTACTTTCTTAAGCTTATAATTGTAATATGTGTTTAATTCCCTTGAAGATACTATCTCATTGTTAAATTCAATTTACCATAAGCGAATAGGAACATCTCTACACCTTTAAAATAAAAACGAGTCAACTATTTCGTGATCGAACGCAATTTCGTGAAAGACTAGTTTTATTCTTATAAAATTTGTGAATGAAAAGTCTTTCATTCACCCGATAGATGGCGACACAAATCTATTTTAGTTGCTTGATGCGCTAAAGAGGTGAACAGAGGTGAATGAGTGACGTCATCGTCCGGGGCTCTTGGTTTTCATTGACTGATATGTCTATTCAGTGCACAGCATTCTTTGCAAGATTTTTGAATCAGGCTGTTATTCAGTTGCTTGCTTGTTAACTATTGAAAATATTTTATAAAAATTTGCAATAATATCTTTTGCTTCATGCAAATCTCAAACGATAGGCTTTTTATTATTGCTTTCTATTGTTTTGAAAATAAATCCCATTGTTTGTCTTTTGTAAAAATAAGCAATTCCTATTAAGCGATACGGAAATTGCAAAATTTTTCGGTTGCACATATTAATAACATATTATACATAATGCCTGCAAACAATTGTTACTTTCAAATATACTGCGTCGGAAAATTGACCATAATGTTTTATTTGAAGCTGCAAATAATGTATCACATATTAAATGATACAATGAATGCAAATAATGTTTCTGGATGCATTTATAGATTTATTGTCTAAAATAGATTTAATCCTTATTGAAATGTTACATATTGATATGTGTTGAACTAACGGATTTTGAAAATTCAATAAACTTTATTATCTGTTAGAATCAAAAAATTAAGAGGAATTTGAAAAGATTTTTATTGCATTAAATAAAGAGAAACATGCTATGGTGCTAAAAAATATGTTCTTGATTTCAAATTCCATGCTTGAAACCAATTGCGGCATTTTATTTGTATTGCAATTTTTGTATTTTTCTTCTCATATCATATTTGGGTGATTTTTATACAGATTGCACATGTCATACTTTTATTCAGATTTCATATTTTAGAATTCTTTCGAAATAATAATTTGTTTAAAATCGCATATTTGTGATGTTGCATTTTACTCGAAAGGTATATTTAGTTATTTCATTCTATTTGGATATTTGGTTATTTTTACTTCATATTTTTATTCGGATTGTATATTTTGGAATTGTTCTATGAAACAATTTGTTTCAAATTGCATATTTGAATTAAAATATATGCATTTTATAGCTGTATATTTTGTAATTTAATTTCGATTTTGTAATTTGTTATTCCATTCATATTGCATAGTTTTATTCAGATTGCATAATTAGAAAATTTTAAGAAAAAAAAAAAACAATTTGATTCAAATTGCGTACTTGCATCAAAATGTTTCATTTGATTTGAATTACAAATTTCCCCTCGATTTCGTATCTGGAAGTTTTATAGAGATATTGCATATTTTATATTTTTATTTTATTCGGATTGCCTTTCTTGGAGTTTTTCGAAATAACACTTGAAGAGTTATAATTTTAATTTTAAATAATTTTTATTGTAGTAATTAAATGAAAAACACTTGTTTTCATGTTTTTTTTTCCTCCCAAAAACTACAAAAATATGTTTAAAAAAGGAATTTAAGAATAAAGAAGCTTAAAATTCTCTCTAATTAATTGACTTTTATTTTAAGGTTCATAATATTTTTACAACACTATTTCCTTTAAATTGTATTGTTAATTTTACAAAAAATGTAAATAGAATTTTCAAGTTATGAAATAATTAATTAAGAATAAGCAAAATTTTAGTAATTTGGTGCCTTGGCAACAAGACAACGATACGAATTCATCCTGCAGAATTCATCTCTTCATTCCTTGTTCCCTAACTGCAAGGAAGTAAACAAGCTGACGTTTCTCTGACGTCAATGACTCTCTCAACCAATCACGATCTCTTTCCTCACATTCTCCCTCTCTCCCTACCAATTCACAACTAGGGAAGACGGCTGAGAACACTAAAGATAAAGCGAGAGCAAAAGAAAATCTTTTCCTACTTCTAAAAATAGATTTTGAATCTTCCCCCGCACAAGAACAGTTGTGTTCGATCTTTGCCTAGATGACAAAGTAAAAGGGGGTGAAAGGTAGGGAAGTAGAATAGAACCAATCAGAAGTCTACACCACGTTCTGCAGGGTGGAAGAGAGGTAAAGGAGGTCAGCTGTATTGCGAAATGTCACGTTGACCTCACTTGACCTAGTTTTATCATTCATTCTGAAAGAGAACCAAATCTCATTGAAAGCATTTCTAATTTGCTGCAATATATTTTTTCTACATTCGAAAAAGTACTAGTTAGGATTTGAGGCATTTACAATTACGTCAGATACGAATAGTTATACTCTTTAAGATTAAGGAGTATAAATTAGGAAAGAGAAGCAATTCTCATTGAAATACTTTCAAATCACTCTGCAATATATTTTACCACATTTGAAATAGCTCTAGTTAAGTTGAGAATAATTTCGACAATCACAAATATCTTTAGTTTAAAAGGGTTGAAATTATGACAGAGAAACAATTCTCATTGAGAGAATTTCAAATTATAAATCAATGTTTTTTTTACCGCAAACGAAATAGTTTTAGTTAGGTTGTGAATATTTTCAACAAACACAAATATCCTTAGTTTAAAAGGGTTCGAGTTATGAATTAGAAGCAATTCTGATTGAGAGTATTTCAAATTACAATGCAATCTCTTTTTGCCACAAACTAAATAGTTCTAGTTAGGTTGAGAATAATTTCAACAAACACAAATATCCTTAGTTTAAAAGGTTTCAAGTTATGAATTAGAAGCAATTATCATTGATAGAATTTCAAATTACAATTCAACATCTATTACCACATTGGAAGTAGTTCTAGTTAAGCTGTGAATACTTTTAACAAATACCTAATGCCTTTAGCTTTAAAATGTTTAAGTTGTAAAAGAAAAGTAACTCTCATAAAAAAAATTTTTTTATTTAGTGTGGTATATTTAACTACATTTGAAGTAAATCTAGTTAAATTGTGAAAAGTTACGTGAAAAGTAAATCTAGTTAAATTGTGAAAATCTAGTACAAACCCAAATACTTATTAGCTTAAAAGATTTCAAGTTATGAAACCAGAGCAACTGCGATTGAAAGAATTTTAAATTTACAGCAACACCATAATTGTTAAAAAGTACTAATTAAGAGTGAAGTAGTTTAAACTATCTGAAATACAAATAGTTGTCACTTTAGCTAGAATAAGTTCAATTTCTAAAAGACAATAAAAGTAATTTTCTAAAGAGTTTTAATTTTTCTCTAATATATTTTACTAAATAAAACATTTGTCAGAATTTTAATAGTTTCAATTACGTAATCTATTTATACTAAATATATCAGACAAAAAAAATCACTTAGAATAGTTAAATCAACAGCGCAATTAAATCAATTTAATTTGAATAATGCAGACATCAGTAAAGTAGGTGTGCAGAAAAATATAAATTCAAATCCTACAAATAATAGTAATGAACACAAATAAGAAGAAATTAAAAACCAATCAAATTCATAGGTGCTTAAACGCAAATGTAATTTTTTCTAATTTAGTGTGTCAGATTTGAAACAGAAGGGACTTATTTAGAACTATTGGGATAATAAATTTTTAAAATGCATTAATTTTTCAGTGTTTAATTTCAAATACGTGCTATAAGGAATACTTACAGCACTTCAATTATAGCTAGTTTTTTTCTACTTTTTCGCAGCGAAGTTTAACATTTTAGAAAAATTAAATCCATTTTAATATCCTAGTTTTTATAGTTTGGAAAGGCTTATTTTAACCACGAGGCTATCAGGAGTGCACAAAATGCCTCATTGTGAAAAAAATATGTATTTTTAAAACTCACGAGAGTAATTTAAGGTTAAAAAGAGCTACGAAAACTACTCATCACGTATAATTTAGCTTAAATATTGCTAACAAAAGTCGGAAAATTTCAACAGAATAGTTCATGGTTATTGAAATTATGTTAAGAAAATTAGGAGAACAATTTCGAATGCTTGAAGCTAAGTTAATAATTAAAACAATAATAAAATAATTTAAAGTACTAAAATTAAGACAATGAAAATTAGAGACAATTTAAGGTACATAAAACTAAGTAAATAAAAATAGAAGGATAATTTAAATTTCATGAATATAAACGGGAAAAAATTTAGATAATAATTCAAGCTTCTTAAAACTAAGTTAATAAAAATCTAAGAATAATTTAAAATACATAAAACTAAATTAATAAAAGTATAATTTAAGGTACAGAAAATTAAATTAATAAAGTTTAATTTTCTGTACCTTAAATTATAAGTACATAATAAGTAATTAAGGTACTAAAATTGAGACAATAAAAATAAGAGACGATTTAAGGTACATAAAACTAAGTAAATAAAAGTAGAATAATAATTTAAATTTCATAAATATAAACGGTAAAAAATTTAAACAATAATTCAGGTTTCTTAAAACTAAGTTAATAAAAATCTAAGAATAATTTAAAATACATAAAACTAGATTAATAAAAATATAATTTAAGATCAGGTGTCTGCCCTGGCCAAAATTTACTACCGTTTAGTGGTACCTTCACAAATTGCACTTTAGGAAAAACGACAGTTTCGCAAAATATTTTTTCTTAAAATTTTATTTTTGTATCCTTTAAGAAACGATAAATCCATATTTTTACCATATTTTTTGCTGATCTCTTATTATAATTTTTAATTTTCGCAAGGTATGCCTAAATTTTTACAAAATAAGTACCTCTCAGAAAAACTTAGACAGATCCCTGAAGGTACTGAAAATTAAATTAATAAAATTAAGGAAATAATTTAATTAGCACAAAACAACATTTATACATTGCTGTGCTAATTAGTTAGTAATAAAAAAAAGTAATGTTATGAGAAAAAAAGGAAAAATTATAAAGAAAAGTATGTCCAATTGTCAAACTACTGAGACAAAAAAAAGTTAACGAACAAGAAACAACAAAACCATTCCAAAAAATGATACCTTATAAATTACTTTACTTTAAAAAAATCTTTAAAAATCAATTTTCTTTTGATTCGGTGTTTTGTCTTCAAAATTATTATTGTACACAGAAATATACAAAAATTAAAAAAAAGTGTTCCCTTTCGCATTTCGAACTCTGAAAATAGGTAAAAAGAAAAAAAAGTGACGGCTCCCGACTCCACTCTGAGCAAAGTATTTTCATGAAAGAAATGAAGCCAGACAAAACATAGGAGACAACAGAGCTCTTCCATTGACCTACATTCAAGCACACGCTCATTCAGAAATCCAAGCATATCGACTGAAATCTATCGATCACAGTAAGGCCAGCCTCTTGCGCTCGCTCATCGATCCGAAAAAAGAGCGAGCAAAAGTGGTCTCCTTACTCCGAAAATAACTCATGAGAGCAATTTAATGTGAAGTATTACTTAAAATAAATTAAAGGTGATTCATTAAATCATATGATTATACTAAGACAGTTCACAGAAGAATGTTGAATTATTATATCTTAAACACTGTAAAAAATTATAATGAAATTACGGTATAAAGTACCGGCATTTAAGGTGCATCATCCGCAAAATCCATTCAGCCAAAAATTCCAATTCACTGTAAAATATATTTTAGTGTAAAAACCATTTTTGCCGTAAAATATTATGCTGCAATATTTACTTACTTTGAATGATTCAGTGGTATTACTGTAGTTATTATTTTTTATTTTACTTTATAAACGTCGTTAAACAGAAGACCCAATTTTGTGTTTACGACTATTAATGTTTAACTGCGTAGCCTTATAATTTTGAACCCAATCCAGAAGACAAGGGATCGAGTATTGGAAGAAATTTGCCTTCGTCGAAGACTTTCTGACGGAACTAATCCGTTACATGGAGAGGAAGACCACGAGAACCTCCCACGGTTAGCCTGACGGCAAGGGGACTCTAACCCATGATCCGTCTACCACTAGGGATATTTCACGTCAGCACTGTGGTTGGTGCAAGCCGGATGCGGAATTCATGCCGACTGGGATTCGAACCCAGTTCTCCTCATTGGAAGGCGAACGCTCTATCCCCTAAGCCATCGCGGCTCAAGCATTGGGAAATTGTAAAAAAAAAAAAATTTAAAAAAAATTACGGTTTATTAGATTTTTGTTTCGAAAATCGTAAATGTTTCGTAATTTGATTCGAAACTTTTCACAGTGAAGTACATAAAAATTCCTCATTTCCTTGGAAATGTTTAAAATAATCTAAATGGTATAGAATCTATACCATTTAAAGTATCTCAAGTTTAAGTAACTTCCAACCAGATGTTAATTATAATTATCTATTTAATAGTTAAAATAATTATAATTATAGTTACAGGGTGGCTGTAAAATACTGTTACAAATATCGAATCATTTTATTGTACCGATATTAAATAGAAAATGGTATATACACAACTATGATTAACAC
Organism: Parasteatoda tepidariorum; assembly: GCF_043381705.1. NCBI lineage: Eukaryota > Metazoa > Arthropoda > Arachnida > Araneae > Theridiidae > Parasteatoda > Parasteatoda tepidariorum. The sequence continues at coordinate 20,067,873 of NC_092211.1, read as the reverse complement.
TATAAATGAAAGTTTACCTAAAATTTTTTTTAATTCGAATTGATCACTATCTTCATAGATTACTAAAGATAATCTCTTACACCTTTGTCTGAAGCCGGCATGAATCTTTTTAAGTGGTAATTTGTCCCAATCGATCAATCAAGAAGTTCTGAGCGTGTCCAAACTTATCTGCTACTTAACATTAACTTTACCCTAAACACAGTAGTCCAAAGGATTTAGATTCTATGAAGAAGGGGGCTACTCTTTTGGCTTAGTAAATTTCGAACAATTGACATGGAGCCAGGACTATTTTGTTTTGACACCGTTTTACGGTGCATATCTTGCTGAAATGTCCAATCGATTTTGGGATACAATCAGTGGCAATAAATGTGTAGCCAATTCTTCCTTTTTGTAATATTCAGCATTGATTTTTACCCCTTTATCGACGAATTTCAGAAGAAATTTTCTTTTATTTCGCACTGTAGCCCAAACCATTACAAAATTCTTGTTCTGAAAGCGTTGCACAGTTCGTACACTTTCAGGTATATCATCAAAGGTTGCTGCATATACAACATTATTTTTAGCATTGTAATTTTTCTCTGTGTAAAATATTTTCTCATCAGAAAAGATTATTCTGTCAACACTTTTCGTGCCGGCTTAGCATGTTCTTACATTTTTGTAACTTTTTTAATTTTTGTGCAGTTGTCAAACCTCGAAATTTCCTTTTGCAATAGGAGCAAAAACCCAAGTCTTCGTGAAATATAATTTGCATAATTCTTAGACTCACGTTCTTAGCCATTTTATTAACAGAGCGTTGTGGATTTCTTCGCATCTTTTCGCGAATTCCTTCAATGAGCTCTTCTGTATGAACTGAGAGTAGCCGAGCAGATCTGAGTCAATATTTACAGCTATTAGTATCCAGTAATCGATTTATAGTTCGATATATAAATGTTTTATTGAGCACAAGAGATTTTAATTGCTCAAAGATTTTTCCTGCTGAAAAAAAGCAATCGAAAAGCTGTTTAACCATCTAATTTTTCGATTTCAATAAATGTTTTGCTTTAACCCCTTCCCTCTCGCTCCCTTGAAATTTCCGGGCTGGAGTGTTCAGTAATAACGCGCCAATAAGAATAAAATAATTCATTTCTTTTTGCCCAAAAAACATTTTATTTCTCATTTCACACAACAGATGGCAATACCAGGATATTTTTAAGGTAATCGTAGATAGTTAGTTTATTTTAAACTAGATGTCAGCACTAATCAAATACATGTATTTGGCAAAATAGGCACTTTTATGACCGTTTTCCTGAAAATTAACCGATCGTTAAGGGGTTAAGCAAAAATCGTTTGCACTTATGTAAAGAGCCACTCACAGGAATAGTGAGCGACAAATTGTTTTACTAAATGATTAAAATTAATTCCTATTTTTTTAAGTGTCACAATATTCAGTAGCCACGCTGTAAATTAATTATAATTAAACTAATTACAGCTAAAATAATTATAATTAAATTAATTGTATGGAAGGAAACATTAAAAGTAACAAAAATATAAGATGATCTTTGCAGCTATATCATACGTGGAATTGGACTTAGTAAATAAAAGTGCCATACTGCTTATATAGTGGCATTGGTCGGTTAAGGGTTAAGAACAACAAATTAGTTTTCCAGTAAGTTGATATTAGGCTTTACATTATCTTAATGTGATGTAAAAACAGAAGTTAAAACAAATTACAAGTACTATATATTTATGTAATATAGCTTGACATGTGATAAAGACGGCAGACATATAGCGAAGTGTGGGATTTATGATAAAGGGGATGAAGGAGTAGAAAATATTGAGAGAGAAAAAATTGGTAAATCATTTATGGATAATGTAAGAAAGCTATTAGAATCCCTTGCGTCTTAGTGTTAATTTAACTAAATGAGTGTTTCGGTATTATTAAACAAATTGAAGTGTGTCAAAAGAATTCCGTACTGGAGTCGGTTGTTCCTGCACATATTGATTAAGTTCATAAAATAAAAAGTGAAAAATACGATTAAAAATAAAGACTATCAAAATCCAAATTTTTGTAAGATTTAGAGAAAAAAGTGTTTTTTTTATTGTACCTACTTGCTAATGTATTTCAATTAATATAATCTATCTGTATTATATAAAACGCTAATACGTATGTATCAATAAAACCGATANCTAATGTATTTCAATTAATATAATACTTGATAAAACACGATTAATTAATATATTGTTAAATTTAACAAAATAATGAAACAAAGCTGATTAATTAACGAATTGTTAAATGAACTTTTAAACTAGTTTTGAGGGAAACATGAAAATAAAAATGGCTACATTATCATCCGAACACTCATTATGCATAGCTAATGATAATTATTTTGAAAATACTTAGATACATGCCATGCTATATTTATGCCAAAAAATGTTTTATGTAATATTGAATTAAAATGAAATTAAAATAGTTTGCATTAAATTAAATTTATTAAAAGAAAATTTTTTAAAAAAATGGATATTTAATGGCATCTAAAGCTTTTCGTATATAAATCGACTTTTCTAATTCCTGTCAACAATGTTAACTACTGTAGTGTAACATTTGTAGAAACCTATGTTGACAAACCTACGTTGAATTTTAAAGTTGTCCGTGAAATGTTAAAGTCGCTTAGAAGTTTATGAGGTCCAGTCTCTCTTTAACTTAAACTTTTTTGCTTTAAAGCATCTTCAATAGAAACATGCTTTGATGCAAGTTGCTCAAGTTAAAGGGATGTAAGTAGAAGAAGAATTCCACAATTGCTTTTGAGCTATTTATACATTAATTGTTTTGCGAATTTAAATTGTTACTGCAGTTAGGAAGTAAAAAGAAATAAAACTGCTTTCAACGTATACGAAAAAAATACGCACGTAATAATTCAAGTCGTAAATTAAATCAGGTGATAACAAATGTATTGATTATTAATATGAATATCAGTCTTAATTTAAGTCCTTAATACAAATTTAATATCCGTAGTATGATAATTTGAGAGACCGTAAATTTTTGTGGCAACATCGGAACGAGTATTCAGTTGGAAAGAATTCTATTGTTTCGGGAAACTGATTGGCTAGAACTATTGGATCAAGCGGTTATGATCAAGATTCGAATCAAGTTATTAAATCGAGATTTGAATCAAGTGCTTAAAATTAATATTCGAATCAAGTTTGAAAATCCAAAATTTGATTCAAAAGATTAAAATTAAAATTCAGATCAGGTTATTTTACTCAAGATTCGAATCTAGTGGTTAAAATCAATACTAGAATCAAGTCATTAAAATCAAGATTTTATTCAAGAGACAAATATCATGATTCAAATCAAGAGACAAAAATCATGTTTCAAATCAAGAGACGAAAATCATGATTCAAATCAAGATTTGAATGTAGTAATTTAAATAACGGTTTGACTTCAGTTATTAAAATCAAAATTCGAATCATGTGGTTCAACTCCAGATTCGTATCCAGTTATTAAAATCAAGATACACTAATAAAGTTCTTTTAACTCAAAACTCAAATGAAATGACTAAAATTTAGATTCGTATCAAATAATTTGAGTCAAGTAATTAATCACTTGATTCATACGGTAAATTATCATGAATCAACGAATTGTCACATATCACCGAATTAGTACACAACGATATAGAAAATTTCAAGAACGAAAAGAAAAATTAGTGTTTCTATTTTCTCCTGCATAGCAAGTTTAAAGCAGTGAAACCAGTTTTACAGAACCCACTTTACTTAAGGTGTGCTTGTTTCTATCGAATGTGGAATTAAAAGGAAACACGTTTTCATATTGTTTTTTAACATAATAATAATTGAAAATTGTATTTTTCAACTTTTTGCATTGCATTAAAACACGCTAAAATTAAAATTTACTAACTTTACTAATTAAAATTTACTAGTAGACAAACTTTAACTGAACTGGATTACTTTATTTTTGAAAATTTCTCTTTTATTTGTCATATAACCTTTCCCTATTGGAATATAATTAAAATTTTTTAATTACGATTAAAATCTAATTCATGTAGTTGAAGATTAGCATAAATAACAAACTACAAATTAAAAGCCTTTGATCTGTTGCGATTCGGTTTCATAATCTAAATATGCCCTACATAAATTTCTCAGGTGTATAATTGCAGACAAATTTAATAGATATTTCAATATTTAAAATAAAACATAGATACACGTACCTACATATTTTAATATTTAAAATGAAAATACCAACACGTAATTTTAGTTATTATTATTTCCCATGATTTACACTGAAAAGATTAAGACAAAAAATAAATTGTTTATCTCAACAGAAATTAAGATCTTAAATTTATATAAAATAAAAAATTACAGAAATGTAATTTTGTTTAATACTTGATACCTTATAATTTTGTTTTTATTACAGTTTTGATAGGGGAATAAATGGAACAGCATGAATTATTAATTAATGGAAGATCTTGATACGAGTATCTTACGTTGCATTTAATACCACATTCTAGATTAAATATGCAAGTAGAATAAAAAATTTCACAATAAAATACATAAAAAATATTGTTATATTTCTAAATAAATTGTATTTAATATCACTTAATTTAAACTACAAAATACCTTATACACGAAGATAGAATTCCAGAACGAAATATTATCAAATTCTGAAATTCTCACTATAATTTACATATTACCACAATAGATTTGCAACCTCACATAATTTGCTCATTATATAATTACCTCATATAATTACCTTACATAATTACCTCACATTATTTACGCAAATTGAGACATTTTTGCTTTCAACAAATTTAAGAAAAAATTTATGATAATTATATTCTTGTTATATACTGTATTCTTTTTCAGATTGCTGTTGTTAGTAATATTCAAAGATACTTAAGAAATCATGTAATGCTATATCAAATTCGTCTCTATTCAAATCTAAGGCATACAAGTCATTGTCAACTAAAATTATAGGATGTCAACTAAAATTTAGGATAAGCATTAAATATTATTATATTTATTTATTATTCATTTATTTTCTTTTATTATTCATGTTTATCATTGTAAATTCTCATCTTCTTTTGTTTTCAAAATGGAAATTGTATTGCATCCTTTTGTTGATCAATAAATTTTCACCCCGGATGCCCCCGCTAGGGGGCGGGACGGGGATGAGCTTTGAATGATAATTATATTCATTATCATAAAACTTGTAACTAAACTAAACAAACTGAGTGTAAGCTAAAACAAATTGTTTTGATACGCAAGTTTAAACGAAAGCCATGAAATTCTTCTTATAATAATTTTAAAAAATCACTTCCTTAATGCATATAGATATTGTTGAAATTTGAATTCCTGCACCAGAAATTTAAACAGATATTATGAAATTAGTAAACACGCTGTATTATAACCCAATTTTCATACATAAATCGTGCTAAATTTCGAATTTTTGCAGAAGTGCAAATGGTGATTATTTGATAGTTGATAACTTTAAATTTGAAACCTTGAATAGCTTCACATATCTAGGATCAATTATAAATCTTTCGAATACAATTTCAGAGCAAATTAATTACAGAATCTAGAAAGGGAACAGGTGCTAATTTTCATAACAGCATCTGTTAAAAAATAAATTGATCCCCAGAGCAAATTAAACTAACAATTTACGTAACAGTCACTCGTCCCGTGGTGACATACGGCAGCGAGACTAGGATTTTGACACAAAAAGATCTAACTAACTTACTAATTTTTGAATGAAAAATACTTCAAAAAATTTATGGGCCAATACAGCTAACCAATAATTATTTTATAACATTATTAGTTAGCTGTATTCAATTGAACAGTCGACCCAATTTTGGGTTTACGACCACTAATGTTCGACTCCGTAGCCTTGCAATTTTGAATCCAATACAGAAGACAAGAGAACACCTGGATCAAGCATTGGGAAAAATTTGCATTCGTGGAGGATTTTTTGAGGGAACTAACCCGCATTAGCGTTACATAGAGAAGAAAACTACTAAAACTTTCCACGACTAGCCTGACTGCAATGGAACTCTAACCCATGATCTGTCTATCGCTGAGAATATTTTACTGACTTAAAATATTCTCTGTCTGGACCTTCTCTGTCCGAAAATATTCTGTGGTCGGTCCGAGTAGGTGGCGGATTTCGTATCGACCAGCGGTCGGTGGGATTCGAACCCAGTTCATCTCATTAGAAGGCAAACGCTCTATCCCTTGAGCAACTAATAATTATTGGAGAATAAGAACTAATGATGAGCTCTTATAAAGACTACAAACATTGTAAATCTCATCAAGGCACAGAGGTTTTCATGGCTTGGTCACATTGAGAGATCCCCTGACAACCGAGTGGTAAAGATCTATAACCACCCTATACACTATACCAATGCAATAATTGCATTGGCAGCCCATATGCGATAGGCCAAGAGGCAGACCAAATACAAATTGGATGGATGATGATTTGAATGATTTAAAAACTTTAAATATCTGCAACTGGAAGATCAAGGTCGCGTGGAGAAATATTGTGTAGCAGGCTAAGGGCCACCCTAGGCTTAGGTACCAATAAAGACGAGAAGAAGAAGCAGAAGTTTAAATTCTTTAAACAATCTTAAATTACTTATTTTAAGATATTACAAAAATACATGTAAATCTTGGTAAAAATTTAAATTCACATGCTAAATTCAAATAAGAATTCCTATTACAATTGTTGTCGATATCATATAATTTATTAATATTAATCTTGAAAAAATGTTAGAAAACTGTCGCATAAATTATCTGAGTAGATCATCCCAAAATTTGAATTGATGAGAGAAATAGTAAGTAAGTTAAAGTGTCATAATAATTTTAATAATAATTCCCCACAGTATCGCAAAATATATTCCATGTAAAATTTTAAATTCCTGAACAAAATTAAAAATTGTGAAATTTCTCTATATTTGCACACATAAATTTTCACAAAAGGCCTCGATCTTTATCTTATCTCTATTGGTTGGATATTCTATAAATTCGTCTCTTATTTTAGCACAAATACAAATTATTTTGCTTATGCATAGTGAAAATGAAACTATCGATAGAATAATCTAAGTTCAGCAGCCGATGAAGTTCAGATAATAGAATTTATATAATAACATTATATAAAATTAACAAAAGTTGTAAACTAAACAAAAATTATAAAATTCACATAATGAAAAATAATCAAATCACATGAATCACCGATGTTTGAATTTTTACACAAAATTTAAAAAAAAAAAAAACTCTTATCACAGTTGTGTATCATGCCACGCAACTTAAATGTGTTAATCGAGATTTAAAAAATAATGTTTTCATAATCAAATAACTTATACATCTTAATCATAGACATGAGATTAAAGAAAATTATAAAAATTCCATGATGATTATATTTACTTTTATCACATAATTTACTCATATAGATAGTGATAATAACTTATTTTCTCTTCCAATTCTTCATTGGTTGGACATCCCACAGAAACTTTCATTATTTATGCATGAAAGCAAATCCATTTTTTGTGCTTATCGAAAAGTAGCGCTAAATTCTTTATCCAAAAACAAAAAACTGGTGAAATTTTGGGAACAAAATAATTATCTGCATCGATAAACTCATGTTTCACAAGTGAAAATTGCGTAAATATTTTAGTTTTTGCACGAAAGATTTAAACAAAAAGCAAAAACAAAATTTTATTCTATACCATAAAGTTTACACATCTTAATTATAGTTTGAAAATGTTTTTTTATTACCAAATGACGTATACACGTAAGCGAGAGATTGAAATGAAAATTAAGACCCTATAACAATTACATTTATTACTATCACATAATTAACGCATGTAAATTGCAATAAAACCTTACCTCTCCAACTCAGATCTCCATTGGCCGGATATCCTATAGAAACTTCCATTATTTATGCACAAACACATATTATTTCTTCAATGCTTATCAAAAAAAAAGGAACACCTAATCATCATCCAACACCAGCAACAGGTGTTCTTGTCCCAACCGCAACCATCGTCAGTAAGTGCATGGATGGTACCGTCCGGGATTTCCCCCACCCCTTTTATTCTATGGAGTATCTCAATTGTCCGGGAGAGAGACGAAAAGATCCGGGATAGGTCCTTCCTACAAACATATCCGTCGAAATCACCTATGACCTTTTCCCGAGATTTCGCCAGCCCATCCGAAGAACTTTCCATCTCCGGCACTTCTTTGGAGAAGTTCGTGGTTGTTCGACAATCCCTTTTATTCTTCCGATTTCGAACATATTTTTAAATCGTCCTGATTTTTTTTCCTCCACAGAAACTTGTAATTTTAAAAAAATCTAGTGAAGTAATTCAATTTATTTTTTTTGAACATTGGATATTTATATTCTGTATATCTCTCTAATGTTAAACACTTGTTGAATGCGGAGAGCTCTTGGGGTGAAGATTTAAAAGAATTTAAGAGGTATTATATTGAAATGTTCTCTTTAAAGATATTTAATATTTTTTGAATAATTTTTTTAAACGTAATGAAGTTTAAAAAATCCATTTCTTACATCAAATTGTAAAATATCTTACTTTATAGTATACAAGATTAAAATATCTTTTTCCGTAAAACAGTATTTCCAAAAATTACTCTGTGGCATTTTATTTTTAAATGTAACTTTTCTAACATGAAATTTTAAACTATCCTTATTACAATATATAATTACAAAATATATTTGTTTTTACCGAATTTTAAAATATGATTTTTTTTTTATATCTAACATTAAAATATATTTTTTACAGTGTGCACTCTTAAAATATCTTTTTCTACTACATAAAATTTATCCTTTTTCGTACTATACGATTTCAAAATTTTTACGCTATGGTATTTTATCTTAATACATTTATCAAATTATATAATATGATTTAAAAATGCAAAATATGTCATAGTAAAAAACATTTCTTATAGAATGAAATTTGAAAATATATTTGTTTTATAATAAAATATGATTGAATTTTTTCTATATTATATCTGTAAAAGTTTGACGGTTTAATTACTATTTAAAACCTCAAACTATTGCAACAGTTTAAAGATTTTGAACGTGAGAATTTTGAAACACTGCAAATTTTCTGCGAAAAACGTTTAAAAAAGCAACTTATTGATTGAAGTTATGAATTTATGGAAGGGTTGAAAATGGTAGCATTAATTCTTTTTAAATTAATATTCATCTTTGCATTATTTATTGGATTTAGATACGTTTTATCTTCACGTTATTTTTTGATTTTATCTACATAAAATTAGGATTTTTAAATTTATAAGAAATATTATTTTGATTTATTAGTGCAATATGTTATTTATTAATGCCTCAACATTTCAAAAAGTATTCAATAGTAAACTGCAGATTAATTTAAGATTTATTTAGGAAATATTTATATTTTTACAATATAACTTATAACAAATATGTTGCACTTGTAATTAACAAATGCCAGGTATTAAAAAATCAATATCTGTAGTTAAAGAACTTAACTCGAAGTTTATTTTCACTGTAAACTCTTTTAAAAGGCAAACATTAAAAACAACAGTAATATGTTTGTATTGTAAAGTAAAAATAAAAATATGGGTAATCAATTATAAGTATCAACAAAAAGCATTCAAGTTAAATAATTAAAGTAGCGTATGTGAACAATACGTGCATAACAATAAAGAATATTCAAATTAAATACTTCTAATAATGTGACTAAACATGACTTAAAATTAATGAAAATATTAAAACTAGATAATTCAAGTCAAACATTACTTGAATATCAACGAGGAATATTCAATTCAAATAATTAAAATAATTTAATTACGCACTACTTGAATATCAACAGTGAATATATTCAATGTAAATAATTCAACAATTCAAAGCATTACTGAAAAACTCAAAACAATACGGATACATTAAAAAGAATCACGAATTTATCCTAGTAAAGTTTTAAGTAAAGCGGGGGCAAATTGAAACAGCTGTAAAGGCTTTCACTAAATAAAATATTATAACAATTGATCATAATAGCACGCATTCTGATAAATCTTTTTTTTATGCCTCCCAGATAAAAAACTTAAATGATTAAGAAAATTTTCTTTTTAGAATTTCACAAAATCACGAAAACTTTTTTCGAAAACAAAACAAACAAAAATTAGGCTTTTCAGTTTAAAAAAAATGAGAAGACATCTTTGAACTTTTTCAAATTTCATGCATTATATTACAATTTTATTGTCAAAGACAATATAGACAAAAAATAGATGGTTTATACAAATACAATTGTGTAATTTTGTTGTATATTGCATTTTCTATAATTTAAAAAGCAAGCTTAGTACGATGCATTTTTCCTAAGAACAAAATAACACAAGAATGTTTTTAGAAGGAAAAAAATATACTTTTTTACTATTATATTTTACCAATTTTGTCCAATTTGGAAATTTTTTTTAAAACTACTTATGCAGTTTATATTACAACATTGTACATCGTACTCTGTTGTATTTTAAAATTATACTGCAAAATACAATACGTACATGTACTATATTGTAGTTATATTGAATATTGCAACATCGTATATTGTGAAAATTTAACAAAGCCCATTGAATTTTTCCTTGAAACACAAGGATTTCCCAATAATAAATAAATATATATTATTTAAAACACTTGAAGAACCATTCTAATAAGCCTTCAGTATGTCATAAAAATTTGAACAGCCTAATACTATGAATTAAAAACAAAAATTGAGATAATTTACTTATTTATGTAATAATATAAAAATAACTATAGATTAATCTTTCTTAATAACCCTCTTCATATCGATAGGTTTTCTTTTTAAAATTGTATTGTAAACAAAGCGTATATTTTTTTAGTCTTTAGAATAAAAGCAACGTAAACCATTTTAAATATATAATTTAAAAAAAATAAATGACGAAGTTTATTTCATTATGCATTTCACAACAAATTTCAAAAAATACAAATTCAATTTTTTTTATAATAGTAAACTTCTTCAAAGAAATCAATTTAATTTGAGTAAAAAACCAAAAAAAAAGAAAATCCTCTTTTATTCTTTACAATTTTTTTAATTATTATTTAAAGCCGTGATGGGATAGAAACAAAAACAAATTTTCTTCGAAACAAAACTGCTCCCAAATTTTATTTTTCGAAAATACCAAGATCATGGAATGAAATGCAACTGAATGTAGTATTTGAAACATCATGAATTAAAAAAAAGAGAGAGAAATAAAAATGCAGGAGCAAACCGGTTGGTTCATGGCGAACCACTGACGTCAGCAGCAGTCGATCGATGCTGAAATGCCCTTTGATATTTGCAACACACATTTATGGCTGTGAGCTAAGAATAGCATTCAGTGGGGATGAGAGTGAGAAGGGGAGGGGGGAATTTTAACTCCAGAACTTCTCTCCTAGTAACCTGGCTGGAGTCTTGTTTTATCAATGGAGGGATGCTTCTGCAATGCGATGTGAATGCTTTCATTCATTCGCTTTGTGCAAAATTTCGTACCGTTTATTCTTCATGAAAGAATGTTCTACGTAAAAGAAATCGTCTGCAAATTCTGTAAATGTTTAGATGAAATTGCATTGAGATTCATGTTAAATAAAATTACAGAAAATTAGGCATTGTTTCAGCATTAGCGTTCTCGCCGGACACCGTCTATTAGTTACGTTCGTATTGCAAAAGTTCATGCGCTTGCTCTTCTGGAAAGAATTCTTTAAGAGAAATAATCGTTTGCGAATTCTATGAATTTTCGGGTGCAATGGCATTGACATTAATTANCAAACCGGTTGGTTCATGGCGAACCACTGACGTCAGCAGCAGTCGATCGATGCTGAAATGCCCTTTGATATTTGCAACACACATTTATGGCTGTGAGCTAAGAATAGCATTCAGTGGGGATGAGAGTGAGAAGGGGAGGGGGGAATTTTAACTCCAGAACTTCTCTCCTAGTAACCTGGCTGGAGTCTTGTTTTATCAATGGAGGGATGCTTCTGCAATGCGATGTGAATGTTTTCATTCATTCGCTTTGTGCAAAATTTCGTACCGTTTATTCTTCAGGATAGAATGTTCTACGAAAAAGAAATCGTCTGCAAATTCTGTAAATGTTTAGATGAAATTGCATTGAGATTCATGTTAAATAAAATTACGGAAAATTAGGCATTGTTTCAGCATTAGCGTTCTCGCCAGACACCGTCTATTAGTTACGTTCGTATTGCAAAAGTTCATGCTCTTGCTCTACTGGAAAGAATTCACTAAGGAAAGTAATCTTTTGAGAATTCTATGAATTTTTGGGTGCAATGGCATTGACATTAATTATACTGGGGAACTAATGTTTTCTTGCATTTATGTAAATACTTGATCCTGCCTAATTCGGGAGTGGGGATTTCTAATCTAGTTTTTTTTTCCTCCAAAATTTACAATTAAAAAAAAAAAACTTTTTCGGTCCAGTTTTTGTCGAAATGTACAAGTTTAAAAACGTTATGCAAAACAAGGGGTCTCGTAAATATTGCGACAAACTTTTAGGGGCGTTATAGCACAAAGAATTAAAATTGCATTAGAACACTTTCCCGGAAATGTCGTCGTGCACGGATAGTGATGCTTCCCTATTATGACCTTTTCAGAAGCACACAAAGAAACAGTTCATAAAAGGAAGCGCCCCTATCGGCTTAAGACGACATTTCCGAGCATGAGTTCTTATTTAATTTTAATCCTGAAAATGTTCTCTAACTCCTCTAGATGTTTGCCGCAACATTAACGTGACCCCCTGTTATAACTAACAGTCGACGAAAAATATATGTCATTTAAAAAAGAACTGTAGCTTGGAGAAAGAAGCCGATTGCAGATATGAAATCAGCTATTCGAAGGTATTTAAGATATATTAAAAAATCTTATGCAGCATTAAACAAACAAAGAATTGTTCATCAGTGTTAGAAATAATTAAAAATTATCCATTTATTAACTTTAGTGTTATCGCCAAACACAGTCAATAAGTTATGCTGAAATTTTGCCGTGCAAAAGTTTCGTGAGCTTCTTTTTCTAGAAAGAATGATCTGCAGAAGAAACTCTTCAGAGATTTCAGATGCAATTGCATTGATATTAATGATAAATGAAATTTCGAAATGTTATCCAGCTCTTACACTACTAACGTAACCACCAGACATCACAACTGAGAACAACAATTCTGAGGGAATGTTTAGATGCAATCGCATTGTCACTATAAATAAAATATATAAAAATGTATCATTCATTTAAGTTTCAATGTTATCACGAGACATCGTTAATTAGTTAGTTGAGACTTGATGGTGCTATAGTTGAAGCCCTGGTGAAAAATTGCGAAACAACAAGATTGTAGTAAAATATCACTAGTACTTTAATTCCAAGTTTCAAGCTTCCACACAACGGGAGTGGGTTGTTTCATTTCTTTTGGAGGTGGAGAACAAGTAATGCATCATATTTAGCGTTTTGTTTTCTTTAAGTACATGGGACATTGCCTGATATTCCCTACAAGGATGGTCTTTTAAGATAAGAGGTCATTGCTTGGTATTTTATAGACTAATATTTTTTTAATCTAAATTATGAGAAATTTGTAGTCACCTCCGATTAAAAATAAATTTATTTCAATACTAAAAAAATGTATAATGGTAATAAAAAATAGAATTAAATATACACATTTTGACCAACTTGAAGCGTTGATGTACTTTTAAATGTATTTAACAATTATATATAAAAAAAAATTATTTTCGATTTCCAAATTTCGAAATCGAAGACAAATTCTAGCTACCGTTCACAAAAAAATTCAGACCTTCATCTTTTATTTTTTCCTACTTAAAAGACACAAAACAATCCATTCCCATCAGAGCGCTTGTTATTTCGTAGTACGGATAGTCTCCATTTTTGAGAAATGCGGGCTGATATTTCTGAGATTTAAACAATCCGGTGTAAGAGTTATATTGGAGTCTGAGAGTACAACTGCTGAAATCCAGGTAGATTAAGAATGGTAGACTATATCCTGAATCCACATCCTGCTCTATCCTGAATAAAATTAAAAGTCCAGTATCAAAAGAACTTACCCATACAACAGGCGATAATGACTAAAAGCTCTAATAGATACAGAAGTTAGTTGCAAATATAACTGAATTGGTCTATTCTCCTAAATTTCGCACCCAAATTGAATGTTTTTAATCTACGCTGATTTGGAAAAATATTGATATAGTTTGTCTATGGTAAGAACTCCCCCAAAGCAAAGCCTTAGGCAGTCTGTTGCTATATGGAAACAAGAATAGCGCATTTCAGGGAGGGTAGTAGCTCCTCTTCACTCTAGGGCTTACACAATAGACTGAAGAAAAAGAGTCCCTTTCTCTCGCCTACGCGAGCCAAAACCTGTCCTAAACAATAACCCCACACCCCTACTTTAAATAGTTATACCTCGTTACCATAGTCACCGCCACGGGACCAGGCGAATAGATAGGGGAGTTCTTTCTTTAGACAAACTATACCAGACATCGTCAATAATTATACTATGTTTTCGAGAAACACTTCAGGTGCTAGCGTGTTTCTATAACGTTTCCTTTTGAATAGTGTACTTCATACTTGTCTTTCTAAAAAACCTCCCCTTGCCAGTTGTCTAAAGCGCTGTTGGTAGCTCTGGTTAGTTTGTTAAATTATTTTAAGTAACGGATGAGTAGACATTTAGGACAGTGTTTTGCCTAGGTTGAACGACAACGAAGCAGCGTGAGAAATATCTAAAGCTCTCCTGGTTCAAATGCTCCTTTTCCTGTTTTCATAGCAGCAAACAGCCCAAGACGTGAGGTGGGAGGAGTTCTTTGGTTAGACAGATAGTAATCTTATCAAAGATGGCAACTTTATCAATGATGTTTTGTTTCATGTCAGCAACTTCTGTTTGTCTCTTTGCAATTTCTCTTTCATATCAGCAACATTTGTTCGGTACATGAGTTTTTAGCTTAAACTCAAAAATATAATGAAAGAAAATGTTAAGCAATATTTTCAAGAAATTGAACTTTTTATTATGCTTTAATTCTTGGATGAGCGATTTACGTTTTACTTTTCGATGTTACTATGCAATCTAAAACAGAATTTCTAACATTTACACTTAAAAGGTTTTTCCACAAAATATTCAGCTCTCTATAAAATCATTAAAAAAAAGCATATCTTCAAAACTCTAACCTTTCTATTAAAATATTAAAACATTTAGCACTAACTTTTCTATTTAAACATATTATGTTTTGTTGTAAGTCAAGCGTAAACAATTTATACTTAGCATTTTGATGTTTCTGTGCAATCTAAAACCGATATTCTAATATATCACTTATGTTCTTTCCCTGGTATTATTTTCACTGACTTTACTAGTATTACTAGTATTCACTTGAAAAACACATTAATTGATATTTTTAAGCACTACTTTCTATGAAAAAGATGTCATGGTCGATTGTTCGTTATTAAAGAAGTTTATTTTGAGCATTCTGCTGTTTTTATAGAATTTAAACGAGAGAGCAGAAAGAAATTTAGGTTCTTCGCAAACCTGTGCTCTGACAAACTGCAAGAGATAAGCAATTAAAGTGATAAATTGTGTCAAAATGAGGAATTTATTAGTTAATTCTAAAGAATCTCAATAGCCTGTCGTCATTACAAGACAATTTGCCAATGATTTTTATCGCTTAACCCGAAATTTATAGGACCCAAATTATTTTCCATTATGTTAAACTATGTCATTTCATATTGAAAAATCTAAAAATGAAGCATGAATGGGTTAAATTGCTCTCAGGAATTAAACACTAAAAAAATTAATCTTATTATAAGGTTATATTTCTAAGGTTATATTTCTGAAATATTATTTCTTTCATATCATTGAACTGCTTTCTATAATTTTCCATTAAAAAATCACTCAGTTTAAGAAGGTTTAATATTTTTATGCTTTATAAATAAATTATTAGTAGTTTTTAATAAAATTACGTTTCTTTTTATTGTGATTGGGTCAGTTCTCTGCGACATGCAACTTTTGGAGCATAAATTTCTTTATTTTTGAGAAGTTTATCAGTTGACGATTAATGGCTATTAATCATTTAACGGTTAATTTTTCTACTCATTCAATTGCTGATTTTCACGTGACGTAATTATTCTTTATTTAATAATAATTCTTTTATCAATATTTTAAATATATCTTTTAGAAAATCAAACTACAATTATAAAGATAAAACTTTACAGCACAATAAAATATAATTCACGATTTTAAAAAAACTTAGGGAAGATTACTACTGAATGTGGTTTGATAGTTGTGCTTAAAATACACCAATCAAATTCTCAATTTCTTAATGTATATTTTACATGAAGTTTTATTTTGTTGAAAAAGTGACAAAAATGTTTGTTAACGCAGTGTTGGAAAATATTTTGTATTAAAATAAAAAGTTTGTTTTCAAGACATTTGAATTCTACATAAAGTCGTTTCTTCATAACATAAAGAGAAGGAGGGATTTTCGCTACTCCTTTCTTTTTTTTAAGATGAAAACTGATTAAATTTTTCAGTCTTTTTCGAACAGCTTCGTTAGAAATTCTTGGAGGGAGCCCCAAAATAGCATTGTCGCGGAACTGACCTAATGATAAACTGAAAATTGAGATTTATAAACTATCCTACCACAAGCTTTTATTGCAACTGTTTACGATTTTCCTTCAAAATTCTAGATGATGAAAATGTATACCCATTATAATAAGCAATTAACAAATAAAAAAATTAATTCAACTTCGAAAGAAACTATTTCTTTAATATAAAATTGTGTTATCATTAAATTTAATCACATTTAAAGTAGTTTTTCTTCCTATTTTAACTGCATGCAAACTTTTATTACATTTTAAACATATGAAAATTGATTTTTTATTGACCTAACCTGAAGTATATTGAAATCATTTAATTTCACGGAAAAAAACTTAGAGGTCCTTAAATAAATGATTTAAAACATGTTTGGAATTCATTGCTTAAATTAATTATGTGAATTGATTCATTATAAGCTTATGAAAAATTAACGCAAAACTATTATTAACAAGTGATATGGTGCATAATGCTATAATTTTCTTATAATAAATGAAATTAGGATGTAGTTAATATGAAATTAGAATGCCAAGTTATTTTAAATGAAATATGTTCATTATATAGAAAAAAACTCGTAAAAATTTTTTATATTTTGAAAAGGGCTTTAAAAATGATTTATTTACGCATACACCTTGAAATTACTGTACTTCATATGAAGAAATAAAAATTTTCGGAACATATTTTTTTAGGAATTATGAGTTTTAAATGTTTTTTTCACCAAAGCATCATGCATGAAAACGTTTTTAAAAGTTCAAATATTCTAAAAAACACACAAGATTCTAAACAAATGATTTTAAATGAATCTCGATTATTTAAATTAGAGACATCTCGGAAAGTTTTCTCATTATAATTTTAAACTTTTGTAGACAAATTATATGCTATCAAAACGATTTTAGAGTGAATCGAAATTTAAAAATATAACAACAAAAATGGTCAATGTTTAGAACTAGTGTCTAGGATTGCTGAATGATCTGTTCATTATAATAGTAATAAGATATAAACATTTATATTTGGATATAAAGTCAAAGCACAGTGTTCTTTTTTTTCAAAGTTAAAATTTTAAATAACTGTAAGAAATAGCCACTAGGTATAAACAAATATGATCTATTACTATTGTCTTACATGTATGCCCTTTTTGCGGTTTTTTATTAATGGGTTGAATGATTAAAAAAGCACTAACTAAACCTAAGATATAACTTTTGCAGGGAACGTAACTAAAAACGCCAAAAATTATTTGAATGTCTGAGGAAGGAGAGAGGAGTTTATAGGTGTTTATTTAATGCGCCTCAAAATTTTATGGGGCAATCAAACTGTTTTTGATATTTTTTTAAGTCTCGCCTACCTCAATGGCGATTTAATAGGTTTCTCTGGCGTTTTTAGTTTTCTTCGCTTAAATATTAACTTGGTATCTTTAATATGCATATTTTTTTAAGATCCTTTTTGATAAACATTCTAAAAATGTACATTAAAGGTGGTTTTTACGTAACATTCCCCATAATACATAATTTGTAAATATGAGCGTATGGGGGGAGGGGGGAATAACAGAAGTTAATATTGTACTGTACTGACTATATTGTAGTAGTTAAAACCTGACCTAAGTATCTGTTTTCGTATTTTGATGTTGTTGCACAAACCAATTAAAATGCCTTTACGAAATTCATAAACTCACATTTTAAATTTATAAATATTTAGTATTTTATTAAAAGAGTAACTTTAAAAGTTACCTTTTCTTATCATATATGTCGTGAAAATTAATTCTTATGCTATTTTCTCGTTTTTCATACATATAATTTTTAATTCTTCATCTGGGATGCCTTGTATTTCAATAAGGTCCGGGAATAAGAGGCGGGCCTTGGCTGATTACGTCATTGTTCGGGTCACTGACGTCATAAGGTATATTGCACAAACACCAATGGCTCAAAACAAGGCGCCTCTAACGGTTGTTCTTAAATAAAGGAATTTATTCTTGAATAGTAATACCGTCTAAAAACTTTTATTCTACCAAATGAGAAAACGTTATGCCGGTATACAAAATTAAGTATTTCAGAGCTTAAATAAATTTATAATTATATATGTCAATAAATAAGCTTAAAGTTTGAGAGAAATTTAAGTTTTCTGAAATACAGTTAAAACCATTTAAGTTTTTGCAAATAGTAAATAGTTTTTCTGAAATTCTTGAATTAATGAGGCCACATATGTGTAATAAATAATGCAAAACGCAATAAGGCAAAATTCCCTGGAAAATTTTAGCGAAGTATAATGTGGAATGAAACTTGCTGGGAAAATTAGATTTCCAACCATGAAGTTGCAAAACTTACCTTTTCTTTGAATTGCTACTCAGTTTTAACTACATGAATGATTATATAATAATTTTCAAAATTGTGGATTATATGCATGCTTGAAAAACATTGTAAGATATTGAAACACAATGATAAAGAGCACTGAAAATATCATTTCACCTATGAAACTGTAATACTTGGCGACCGAAAATGCAATGATCTGGTTTATAAGCGCACATCTAAGAATGCTTATTTAAAAAAAAAAAAAATGATCTAAGCTTGAAACTAAAATGATCTGTCGATTTAAATCAGAATCCAAATTTTTTTCAAATAATTATTTGTAATTGTGATATAAAGGCTTTATAATACCAAGAACAAAAAAAAAGAAAAAATTGCACCACTTTTATAAAGCTTAGTAAATTTAGTTAAAGCTATTGGTGCAATGGTGGATGATAATAATTATAATTTAGCATCAAATGCATTCCCAGACCCAATTCATCACTAAAAAAGTAAATAATTAAATAAAGAGGAAAATCTTACCCATCTTCATCTTGGGATGCCGCCTCCTCCTCTTCCACATCACTTCCCTCCTCTTTAACTTCTTCCCCATCGTCTTTACTGCAGTGGGGATGCTCTTGCGGCCACGTGGCCTTTTGGGCCCCTTCCGGAGTGCCCGTTTTGGGGGCCCCCGCTTTTCGGGACTCTCACGCACTTCCACCCCCTCCCCTCGCCTCCCCCACCTACGCACTCTCAGCAGTGCGCTATGCACATATTTCTTTGCACTCTCCAATTCACACACAATAGCATCTTCAATTGAGCAAAATAGCACCTTTTTTTTTTATTCCAAAAAATTATGAGTAATCCTTTTTGTGAAGTAGCCGGATCTCGACCTGTGTTCTACATGCAGGACTCGGAACATTCGCCGATGCAAACAACTGTTGGCCGGAGCCCGGACACATGGGGGGGGGGGCATAGGAGGTGAGCACTTTACACGGGACGATGACGTCAGTGTATCTATGGTGACGTCGGGAGAAGAGGGGGGTGGACGAGAGGGAAGGGAACGATTGAGATTTTCCACCCTAACTGTGCATGAATGTTGAAGGAAAAGTTTATCAATGATCTAGAATGTTTTCCACTGGTTGCAGTCGGGAGCTTCGAAGGTATTTGGGAGATCTACACTGAGGGCGATTTTTTTCTTAATTTCAAATGCAAGTGAATAAACGAAAGAAAAATTTTAACCAGTTTAATGTATCCGTCTGGTTTCAACAAATTTTTTTTTTTTTTACAGAAGTTTAATTAAAATTTTAAGTTTATGTTTGACAAGAAGGTGTCCTTAAATTATAAATTTAAAGTAAAGTTTAAAAATTCATAAAATATTTTTTTAAAAGTAAGGGCAAATTTGAGCTAAATACAGATTTTATATGTTACGCTAACAGCTTTGCGACAAATTGTAATGCATAAATTTCGGAACTATTTTTTGTTTGTTTATCTTTTCGCTCAAAACATCGCTAACATTACACAAAATCTACATATGAAATTTCAAAAAATTCTATTCTATATTTTCTTGAAATTAATTCTATTCTAAATTTTCTTAAAATTAGCATTCAAAATAGTTAAAATGCAGGTAAATTCTTAAATGTAAGAAAATTCTGACAGCAATAAAATTTATAAGTCGAAAATTAATTTCTAAAAATTGAATTTGATTTGCCTTAAAAAATATAAATTATTCAAATAAAAAAAAAAGGCAAAGCAAAAACTAAAACATTTCAGTTTTGTTTACGGAAATATATTACAGTTTCAGTTGGGCCCATCAGCATGCGAAAAACAACTATAACTTCATTTTTAAAAATCGAAGATAAAAAATTTACAGGGTTTCAGAGAGCTAATGAATAAAGTTCAAATATAAATAATATTTTTTTTTAAAAAAATAAAATTTTGTCGAACTTTTCTGATTTTTATCCAGCCTTAAGAATAAAGTTTTTTTGCATCTAATAATCAGTTAAAAAGAAAAGTTTTCTTTTCCACCTAAAAAAAGGGGATTTCTCAATATTATGTATTATCTCAAAATTTATAGCAAAATGATCATTAAGAAATTTTTTTTTTAAACTTTAATATATTTTGCTTCTGCTAAGGGCTTGCAAAACATGCTTTTAGTGGTCCATCCTATCAAAGTAAAGATAAACAGTATTCAAACTAATTTGACGTGATGCTGTTGCTCGAGGTCAAAACATGATAGTCAAAATTTAGCACAATCACACGATTTTCACCGGTAATTATCCTCCTCTTATAAACCTCTTTGCACAATATCTACATTAAAGTATCAACACATTTTTAATAGGTATCAAATATAGTTATACTTTATTCCTATATTTGTACTCGCGGTACTTGATAAAACTGTACCAATTATCATAATACGATCAACGTCTATTACCAAAATTAATTAAACATCATTGGCGTCAATAATAGTGTGGCGATTTTGCACGTTTCTCCATAACAAATCAGCCTTTTTTCTCCATTAATTTTGGGCATAGAATACTTAGCTTGTATTAGTAGCGCCTATTACCAAAATTAATTAAGCATCGACATTAGCTCTAATGATATAGCAATTTATTTCATTTCTCCTTAACAAATTCGCGCCACTTTATTAATTTTGCTTCATAATAGATTACGCTTTTATTTCAGTTAGTAATTATTACCAAGATTAATCGAGCATCATTGGCGTCAATAATAGTTTGGTACTTTTCTACGCTTCTCTAAAACGTATTAGTACCATTTTCCCATTAATATTGCCTTTTAACATAGCTTATTTTTAATTTCAATTAGTAATTACTACCAAAACTAATTAAGCATAAATAGCGTCTATAATAATATAGATTTTTTACGTTTTACCTATACAATTTAATATCATTCCTCTATTAATTTTGCTTTGTAGTACTTAGTACATATATTTTTTAATTTTCAGTTAGCACTTATTACAAAAATTAATTAAGCATCATTGGCGTCTGTTATAGTTTGATTTTCTATTTTCTCTAAAATGAATTAGTAACATTTCTCCATTAATTTCGCTTCGTAGTGCCTAGCTTATTATTTATTTTAATTTGTATCAATTACCATAACTAAGCATTTTTTTCCCTTTTACCTCAGCGAAATTGAAACATTTCCCCTGCAATTTTGCTTTTTAGTACATAGCTTTTGGTCTTATTTCAATTAGTACTTATAATCACAATTACTAAACTATAGCTTCAGTAATAGTATGGCAATTTTATTATTTTTCTCAAGAAAGAATTTGTACCAATTCTCCATTAATTTTACTTTCTAGTACATAGTTTATTTTTTATATCAGTTGGTAGCCATTATCAAAATTAACTAAGCATACAGCTCATTTTTTTTAAAACTTTGATTTGTACATATTACCAAAATTAAACTTCATTAGAGTCAATAATAGTATGGCAAATTTTCACAGATCTCTTAAAAGAGTAAATACCTTTTCTCCATTTATTAGAACATAGCTATTTTTTGATTAAATTATTACCGAATAACACATTTAATCAAGTAACATTGGTGTCAATAAGAGTATGCTAATTCTCCATTAATTTTGCTTTTCGATACATAAATTATTTTAAATTTCAATTACTTTTGATTTCAANATTTATCAGTTAAAATAAAACTTTTTGTTTAAGTCATTGTTAACAATTCAAATTTCTCCGAAGCAATTCTAAACCTTAATTTTGCTCACTACGTGCTCTTGCGCGCCGAAGCCTATCAACTTTTTCAACAACGAAGCCTATTACTTTTGATTTCAAATTGTTAAGTTTTATAGATTCACGTTTTCAGAACAAAGCCATAAACAAAATAAACATATTGTTTCAAATAACTTTAGAAATACTAATTTGATTACATATCTGCCAGTGATATCATTGAGTTTATTTGACATAACGAATAAAAAATAATTAAATATTAAAGAAAATGCACAAAAAAAAAATCAATTCTCAATGAGAGCTATAAGCTAGTAAATATCACTGATGTTATCTTTAAATTATTTAAAAGAAAGAAAATCGTTTGAGGTCTCATTTTTATTAATGGGGAGCTCTAAACATTTGAAAAAATTCCATTTTTTTAAGTCTCTCCCGAACGATTTAATAAAAATTTTTGAATAACTTTTAGGAAAGAGGGCTAAAATTGTCTCCTTAATCCACTGTCCAAATTTTAGAATGCTAGTGCAAAAGGTTCTGGAGTTGTAAAAGCAACAGACACACAAACTCTTCGTTTTATTATTACATATAAGAGATTTCGTAAATAAAAAAGGATATTTTAAACTGAAATTTTCATTCAAAACTATTTCAGAATTTATCACCAATAACAATTTTTGTGAGAAGGGATTTTCTGAAAATGAAAACAGTCGAACTCAAAATTACTATTTTAATGATAATAATTTTAGTAAAAGAAAAAATATTCTTTGCACAGTTACATTTTGATTGTAAATAAACATTTCATTAATTGTTACCTTCAAGGATTTTAAAGAAATTTGAAAACATTTCCTACTCCTACACTGTGTTGCTCAAAATTATTATACAAATACTTTTCCAAGGAATTGGAAGAAGTATTTTTGCTTGGAAAAGCTGTTATTCAAAAATAGATTTCAATAATTATCTCATAAGAATTTGTCTGAAAAAAAGGACTCTCTACACTGAAACAATCAAATTTAAAATTTATAACACCCAATATTTTTTACACGCTATGATTCTCCTAATATATATATATGATTTCCTCCTATCAACATAAAATCGAAAATTGACGCTCAGTCACCAAATTTAAAGAGCAACACTCTAGTTTATAACATAAAATGAAAATTTATATTTGTAAAAACGTTATCTAATCTACACTGGTGGACAAAATGAAGAGATGGAAAGCATTTTTGTACATGCAAGATACCCGCACACCGCTCCATGTGTTTGACAATGGTTCCATGAATGCCCAGAGGTACAGGCAGGAGGTCCTAGAGCCCTATGAGCGTGTTTTCAGGGGCGCTGTTGGCCCTGAGTTCATTTTTATGGACGACAATGCGCGACCACATAGGGCTCTCATGGTTGATGAGTATCTGAAAAGCGAGGATATTCAACGAATGGATTGGCCAGTCAAATCCCCTGACCTGAATCCTATTGAACATGCTTGGGAGAGCTATTGCGATGCGCCAACCTCCCCCCAGAACCATTCTGGAGTTAAAAATTGCACTGGTGGAAGAATAGGAGGGTCTTCCACAAGTCCTCCTTAACTCCCTTATTAACAGCATGCATACTCGTTGTGCATGCTGTCTCTCTGTCAGGGGTGACCATACACCATACTAGAGGCAACACACACTGTACAAGCCTCACTTTTATTGTCATCTTTAATCCTTAAGTTCAGACTACATTGGATTTATTGGCAATAGGTCTTGCCAGTGAATGGCACTTTCATTTTTGTTTTGCATATTTTATTATCATGGAATAAGCTATATCCATACCAAATTTCATTTATTTATATTCAGCATCTTTTGAGATATTTGGGAAAATGTCTTCCATCTCTTAATTTTGTCCACCAGTGTACTAGCTAATCTGAATATTAACTTACCTTAATGATAAAGTAAATATGATCCCCAGAGGAGATGATAGCAAAAAGGACACAATCAAATAACAATTTTTGTAGTACAACTGAGGCCCAGATTTTACAAAAATGAAAACTTTAACTAAGTAATACAGCTCCTAAGACAGTCTTAAAAATTCTCAAACTGTTATCTATATTCTGGCTACCACTGGATGACAATTAACGTTACAAAACCTTCTGTGACACAAAGTCATCCTATTTTACAATACTTATTTAGTTGATTTCTTTCATTAAAATTTTTTATAAGTTTTATTCATTCATATAATAACATTCTCATTGAGATGTTAAAAATCTTACCAAATTTGAGGTACATAAAAAATCGCAGAAATTAAAAGCCTCTAAAAATTTCAAATTGTCAAAAAAAAAGCAAATAAGTAGACTATTCAAAAAAGTATTTTATTTAAACATTTTTACATAATAAACAATTTCAAGTCAATAAACATTTTTCTTTTTATACATCACAATTACCTTTAAAAACTGTCACACACATATAGTTAATTTATAATACATAAGGTCAATTTCTTTTTGATATGTATTTGTTTATAGCAATAATACAATAAGACTAGATTTCAAATTTAACAAAGCCTATACCTGACAAAAGTTTAAAAGGAATTCGCTATTAGAAAACATAAATTGTAAACACTGAAGAGGATAAGAGATATTTTTGAAAAAAAAAAAAAAAAAAAAGAGTTTTATCATTGAAAATTTTAGTCTTATTTAATTGTAAAAAACACATTTATTTTGCCAATTTTGCACGATTTATAAAAGATCAAAATGACAGTCTCTGAGTGTTTTTGGAGCAGAAGAAAGATCATTTGGCAATAAACAGTCGACGAGTAGAATACCTGTCATTTGACCGTAAATTAAAATGACGATAATGTCGCGAAACAAACATTTTAAGTGTGTGTTAGGAATTTATAGATTCTGTCAATTGGAAGTTAACGAACAAGAAATAAATGTCACAGCATTTCCGAATGTATAAATTTTAATATTCATTTATAAAAATGTCACATAAATCTTTCACTTACACAGTTAATCAATTATTTACTATAAATTGAATTGCAAAACAGAAAAAAATTCAGTGAATAATTATAAATAGTTTGTTTATTTCTTATTTATTTTTCAAAATCAGAATAATTCTCTAAATTCCTTTTTTTTTTTTATATAATAAAATAGATTTTATGCATTTTGCAAGACTTTCAAATATTTCTTACAAATCAAAAAGGATGTAGAGAAAATTCCTGAACTTAAACTTCTTAATTTCAGATTTATTGCTACATTTTTGAGGAAATAATTGAAAGTTTAATTCATTTGTTCTACTTCAAAACATTTTTCCATGCAAATAACATTTTAAAAATAAAATAACTGAATTGCAAGATGACATTACAAAAATGATTAATGTTATTAATACTTTTGCAAATTATGCAACAATATTAATGTTTAAATTTAAAAAAAATAGAAAATGTGAGTTTCAAATTTAATGCATTAAATGGAAGACTGATAAGTCACATTAAAAGTAGAAATTAAATACACGATTTTAAAAAAATGACAAAAAAAAAAAAAAGTCAGAGCATAAATTTTTTTTACATTGAAATTTGAAAGAAATAATAAAAAAAAAACTTTATATGTTTATAAAAAAATATAAGATATAGAATAATAAATTATAAGTGATATATACAGAGTGTAGGTCATTTACACAGGGTTTCATTTATGATAAATTTGTAATTGTTAAAAATTTTTTTTTAAAATTGTAATACTGAAATCTGTTGTTCACAAAGCTTTTATAAATAAATTATCAATTAATAATTTTTATTATACTAACTAATGAAAAACTTAATTACAAATATTGTCTTAATGTAAAATTAATTTATTGTTGGTAGCACAAGATTCTATGCATATCAGTAAGAATGCATGGATTCCCCTCCCCACATTTCAGATTACGGGCAGACTCTAGAATATATCACTTTCATTGCATTTAAATACAGAAAAAAAGTATTTGTAAACAAAAAGTTAAATGTTTATATTGATTCCCTAATTTTAAATGCACCAGAATATAAAATATGGAATAACTTACATAACACTACATAAAACTTTCACTTATCACGTTAAACATGCATCAACTGTTTACACAAATTATAAACAATTCAAGAGATCAAGACAAAGAGAAATCAAAATTTGTAAATTTAAAAATATTTCATTTATTACTTATCATTATAGGAGCTTCAAATACATAATACATTCAACGTTTTAATTCTAAAACAAAAAACAAGGCTAAGGTTGTAACACAAAATCTCGTTTTCTTTTAAGATAATTATATCTATATTAACAGTGAACTACACATGATCATTTCTGTCTTAGAAGAAATAAATTAATATTGTAACATAAATGCTATACAAAAAATCCGTCAAAATTTATTCAATATATATTGTACAAATATTTTTTTGAGGTAATAATATAACAATAAACACAGAAATGCATATATTATTTAACTTTATAGTTAATGTAAAACAATACATTACAAATTAACAATATTTATTATATATACAATACATTACCAATACAGCAGTTTGTTGTGTAATTAAATTTTTAAACAAAGTATGAAAGTAATAAAATTATACTTTATTCAGTTATGAAAAAAAAAAAACTAAGAAAGATGAAAAATTTTGAGCCATATAATTATTGTAATCTAATTAACTTAATTAAATTATAATTATATCACTATTAAAAATTTTTAAGCATGAAGTCGATCACAAGTAACTTTGGTCTGTATTATCTGTATTTAAACAATTATCAACTTAGACAAAACTTGACATTTTACCAAAGACTGAACATTCAATGTAAAGCTATCACACCAAAATGAAAAAATTTGGCAATGGAAAATTTGCATTAGTGAATTAGTTCAAATAAGGAATGGTAATCATCACACAGAACTTTAGAAATATTGAACAAACTATCACATTTGCATTTTGTTTTGAATACCTTTCTTTGGCTTCTGACTAATCTCACCAAGTGAATTTTTTTGCATTGTTACACAGAACTTCACAAATGTGAAAAATTAAAATTAATAGCATAAAAAAAATGAAATTTTTCAAAATTAAACAAAGAGTTTAAAGAAAACTGGCTGTTTTGGGAGAACAAAAAATATAACTCATTAAAAAGCACCAACTAAACTTTTTAAAAAAGCACCAACTAAAATTTCATCTACAGATTATTCAACCATAAAAGATTATTTAAAAACAGAAAACTCCAAACTATCAAAATAAATTAGAGTTTAAATTGTATTTTTTAGCACTTATGAACATTTCGAACATTTTGATTTTTTAAACATGTGCTCCAAATTATATATATTCATGGCTACAAACTGAAAAAAAAAATTTCTATTAAAAATAACTAGGCTAACAAACCAAAAGGTACCTGTCATATTAAAGTACAATTAAATAATAACAAATGTATGTATATGGATGCAATAATTTGAATATTTCACTTTGCATCTTTAATTAAGTTATCAGTAGAGGAGCAAATAAATCAAGTAACAAACTACAGAATTATATTTAAAAATATGTAACAGTTGAAAAGGATAACTGTAATTACAGTTTTTGTTATTATTAAATAAAATGCATTTAAACTCCAAATACCTGAACTTTAATTTATAAAAAAAAAATGCCAACTATAATAGATAATTTTGAAATTTGTTTGATGAATTTATACAAAATTATTTCTTTACATCCCAGAGATGATTAAGGTTAGTAATGACAAGTTATCTACCCTATGTTTGAAAAAGCATAGAACTGTAAACATTCTTTTTGTTGTCATTACATTAATATGTTAAATAGTTTTGGTGTCTATATTATAAACTTTTTTCTCCATCTATTTAAACATTAAGCAAATTAAGTTCTGATACCAATTAATAAGGATAACTGATGTTTCATCGTAGATAACTTTCTTTGTAAATAGAGAGCATAGATTAAATTTTATATAGAACAACTTTGATAAACAAAATTAAATCTGATCCATGAAATTAACCAAGATAATTAGAGTTCCCCTGTTCCCAACTTTTTAAATTAATAAACAGAGAGCATTACTTAAGTTCAATGAGTTATTTAAAAAGGTTAAAAAGCACAGAATTGCTTTTTATTACACGTTAGAAATGCAAACACATAATAAAAATTGAGTTTGGGGACGAAAAATATTTCTTTGAGATTCATTTAATAAGAAGACAAGTAATACTGAATTCTGTTGTGTGCATTTGACAATACATAAAAGAAAAAACAAATTGAGCAAAATTTCAAAAATAAATGCAGATTATAAAAATGCCACCATTCAGCTGTAATTCTCTTGCACTAACTGATAAGAATATTTATCTCTTCTTCTGCTAGTACACAACTTCCATGTACAAAAAACGGCTGTTCCTGCGATAATCAAGGCTACAACCAGGAAAAATACCTCTATCATCAGTTCTGAAATAGAATAAAAGAAAGTGTGCAGTTATATATTATTCAATCAAAACTACAGGTGTAACAAAACTAATGGTCAAATGAAGGTGAATGAACTAGCCAAAACAAACAATCACCATATAAATGAAGTCGGAAAGCAAAGATTAAAGCAAGTCGGAAAGCAAGGCCATTAGAAGGTACCTGCTAGACGAAACTATCTGGCTTTTGAATTTCCAAACAGATGGATTGCTCTATTTTCAGAACTTTTTCTTCTTTGGAAATTTAAAAAGTTACATCTACAAAGTATCCAACAAATTGAATTATGAAATGCCCAATGCAGTAGCAAACATTAACATTAAACATACACACTTTACAATACAACATACAATAACCATTCTCTTGATCGGTTAAGTTATGTTTAACGTTAATGAAATGTAGAGAACTTTCAGTGTGTCATTTACTATCACTAAAGTAAAACCTGTAGAGCTACTGCTTGACTATCATACCAAAAAAACAATATTCCACATTTTTTTAAAATTTTTTGTTATTTATGTGTGATTAAAGTTTCTGAAAAAATTTATAAGTGGAATTTAATTTTTTTTAAGCATTTATTTTTCTAGTTACACTTTTATCAGTGTAAATGTAAAGATGTCGTTCACAAAACAATCTAGTAAGATCATCCAATTACTCCAAGGCCAGCTCTTATTCTATTTTAAATTGCAAAATATCTCTCAAAAGCAGCTGCTGTTATTGGCAGTGTAATAGCAATTAGTTTTCTAAATTTAGAATACAGAAAAGGGATCATGGCTACTATCTCTACACTCATCGACTGATTTTCTAAGGGATTAACCTGTATCTTATCAGCAGGAAAAAAGAACTAACATATTAACAAAATTTTTACCAAAAGTATTTCCACTCCAATCAAAGTTTGAGGAGTAAAACACAAATCCGCCAGAGGATGCATATTAGCAAACTAAGCCGGGCAGTAATGGTATATTATTTTTTAGGAATTTCTTATAAGTTCAACTGTGGTTTTTGTTTTTACTGAATTTCTACACAGACAGGCATGAGTTCCTGATTCAAAACCATTGATAAACCTCAGGGCATATATAACAGTAAAAAATAATGTAAACAATAAAGTTTTATTTTACTAAGAAAATTATTTGTTATCAAACAATCGAACTTAAATTATTTTAGTTGCCATCGCATGTCAAAATTGAAAATATAATTTTAAAAGATCTGAATACAAATAGCACTTTTCAATAAAATATTACATAGTTTGTAAATTAAGTAAAGACAGGTGTTTTAAATATTTTTATTCGAATAGAATTACACTTCAATATTGTATCCCACAAATAATTCCCTTCAGAAACCACTTAGGGTTGAAGTTGGTTATTCAACTCCTCATAGAGGAACTAGAACTCAGATATTCGAATAACCATAACGAAGACGGTTACAGCTCTTTTTTCAGTGTCCCAATACAGCATACCTTGAGTTAAATATCTAAGAACAGGAAAAAGTCTAAATAATCAAGACAGGTGAATGAGGAGGTTAACTAAAACATTTAATAACATTGATGGTTGAGAAGGCAGGATCTTGATTTTTGATGCCACAAGTATGTGCCTTTTTCTGAGTTCAAACTAAATTTGTTACTCAAAATCTGACAAATGGTGATGGGATTCAAATTCAACTATTCTCCGATTATTTTGACTGTCATCTGAACACAGAAAAGCCTAGATTCTATTGAAACTTTATTGATCCCTGCACTTGAAGGTCTTCTGCAGAATAATTCATTTTCTGTCATCTCTCGTCCTTCTAGAAATGTTTTAACACATCTTCAGAAGGAAGAGAGTTGATAAAAAATGAATTACTGACCAAAAAATGCAAACTTTTGAAAAAAACACTGTCTTCATGAGCCTGCTGTATTTTTTCAAAAGTTTTTGTTGCACTGAATCAAAGTCGAAAGCAAAATCCAAAATTTACTTCACATTAATGTCACTTATTTTTAAAACGAACTACGAAAACTGTTTTCACAAGAAAGTAGACTTGGATGATAACATGAATCTACTGAGTTCCCACTTGCACAGAATATGCATGATATGTCCACCTTCAGCCTCTCCAAGTTCTTCAGACCTAAGTTGCCCTATCAAATGTTGCTGTGCCAGTTTCTTAACTTTTATTTACACACATTGCACAAACACAAAGTTTTAAAAAATCAAAGACTATATTAATAAAATAATAATAACATTAACAAGAAACTTACCTTGATCAATAATTACTTCTGTCAGTGATTTTGGAATTTGGCATTCTTTTTCCCAATCATCAGGTATTAAATGTTGGGTATAATTAATAAAATAATCCAAAGGACAGAACTCTGTGCAGCCATCGATAATCAGTATATGGGGAGTTTGAGCAGCTTTTTCAGGCGCTGTCGAGTTTAAGTATAGTAAGCGGAGAAAATGAGTATCATCTTTTCCACTATACAATTCAAACAGAATTGTGGCACAATAGGGTGGCATTTTGTTGTTAAAGAGGTTTAAGGAATTTAAGACGACTGCTACATTTGTGTCGTGCTGTAATATCAAAGAAAAAATTTAAAACTTTTATTCAATTCAATCTTAAACATTATAAAATAGCAATTGAACTGCAATATTCTTTTACAGTGTAAAATATTTATAATATAATGGAATGTTTTTCTTTTTGCAATTTCTCAGAAATGAAAGGAAAAAAACTAAAGAAAAATCTGTAAAAAAAATAAGTTTCTTCAAACAGAAAAGAAGCAATCAATGAACTTTTTTTTAAAAAGGAAATAAAATATTCAAAAAAACATTTTTAAGCAGCTTATAATAAATTTTTTTATTTATTTAATATTATTTTTACATTTTGTTTTAAAAAAATAAGGTTAACATAACATACATTTACAAAAATATTCGGCACATTTTGCGTGTTCATCTTACTCTAACAAATGTTAAATAGATTTTAAGAAGGTTAATATGAAAACTTCTACCTTTTTTTTGTACTACAATAAGTATTATTTATCTAAGTGTAAAAATATTCTTATAAAGCTCACTGCTAAAAAATTACATTAGTCATTTGTAATTTGTCCATTTTAACAAGTTTTTAAAAGAAATAAGTTTCACCAGGAAAAAATTCTAACCCAGTAAATCAGTCTTTCAAACAGTTCAACACTTATAATAACAATGATAATATGTAACAGTGATCTTCAAAATTTAAAGAAAAAATAATAAATAAATAAAATAAAAAAAATAAAAAAACAGTGAGAATATTACTCTACAATTAATAGAAAAATAAAATATTCTTGAATATTAATTTGAAACAATTAAAACACAACTTTAGCACACAAATTAAATAACAATCATACACCATCAATCCTCAGATAAGTTAAATATATAATACCCAGGTAATAAAGCAAAAATTGCTAATTAATATTGAGATGTACAGTGGATAATTCCCATTATTGCATAACATCAAGCAATGTGTGAAACAAAATAAAATATTAAATGACATAACATTAAAAAATGAAAATCATGTCAGTTTTTTAATTTTCTTAAGGATATTATGCAGTACATTAAAAATGATTGACTACTACAAAAAAATTAAATAAAAAAGACTTTTTTTTAAAATTATTCTTTTACTTTAAATTATTAAAGGGTAATAATGTGCGAAGTTTTTGAACAAGTTGTCATTTATAATTAGCAAACATTAGAGTTTTGATTTATACATAGTGTTTTAAAGAAATTATGTAAGAAAATTCATTCAAAAAAATTATGGGTTTAAAAATATAGTATTTTATGACATTTTACATGATTTAACATAATCTTAGTTAAATAAAAACGTATTCAATCAAAAAATATATATTATATCTTTTTTACATTGTTTATTAGTTTTAAACAGAAAGAATTTTGGTTCTTAAACAGAAGGAATCAGGTTTCATATAAAACTAAATTATAAAAAAAATAGGTTTTACAAAAATCTTATAAATATGCAATAAATATTGCATTAAACAACAAACTTATTTTGAGTCTGAATTTTTGTACTAAAACTAGAAATTTGCCTATTTCTATCACAATAACTGAATGGAAAATTAAGCAGATGAAGCACCTTAAACAAGACAAAAAAAAAATTATGAATATAAACTTATTTTCGTTTCTTTAAAAAAAAATGAATAAAAACCAAATAATAATAATTCGAAACCGGAACCTATAAGGTGACAAAAATGATTTTGGTAATGATATTTAATCTAATTTACACTTTTATCGGGTATCACAAATAGTTCAGAAATTGTCTTTTAATTTATTAATTTTTTAAAAGCCCATTATATAGATAACAATAAAAAAAAAATTTACAGCTTAAAAAAAAAGAGAACAACTTTGATTCAAATTTAAAATAAACACTTGAATGCGAGTGCTAAAAAGATTTTCCTGGCTAATTTATGACTGTAAAAGAATTTAATGTAATTAATTCTCCTGAATTCTAATAAAATACTTATAAATAATATATTATAGATAATTTATTATTATATGTAATTTAGAATTCAATAATATTACTTATAAATTGTAAGTCCTATTGAAATGGATAACATATCAAAATATTATATGGACCATCTTAAAATAAGTTATAATTTAAAATAGTAAGTATTAATAACCTTAAAGAGAGAAAAAATTACCAAAATTTTTAAAGCAAGCTAATATAAGAATATATAGCGAATTGAAATAAGAAAAAATAAATAAATAAATATAATTTAAAACTTACAGCTGAATATACTTGAAATTTCAAATCAGGAATATCACCATTAATTTTCTCTTGCATCTTTTGGATTATTCTTTGAAGTAAAGGTCCTTAAATTACAAAACAAATATATTGAAACTTTTGTTAAATATAAAGCTAGATTGTATAAATATACTTTTAAAAAAATAAATAAACATATACAGTAGACTCAGGATTAACCAGTACAGTCGGGAAATGCTTTGTCCTGATAAGTAAATGTTTCTGATAATCCAATTTATGATATTCTGATAACCCAATGATAGTAAATGTAAAATAATTAAAACACATTCCTTTTGAACTATCTGAGGTTTCAGAAAATTTTAATAACTTTTGTTTCTTTTTCACAAAGCTTGGTACAGTTGGATCACCAATCTCAAATTTATGCAATTATGATATAACTGTTTGTCCGTTTTCTAATTTTCCTTTTATTATCCCCAGCTTTTGATTTATACTAAGAATGACTCTGCTGTGTTTAAACATGTTAACGCTACAAACCAAATGCAAAGCATGTGGAAATTTTTTAATCTGAGTTAGGTTTTATCATATCTCGCCTTATCCCACTCCACCAGCGTTTCAGAACAGCAAAATCGGTTGGCTGTACCAAAGGTCAGTTGGGATGAGTCTAATACAATAGCAAGGAAGGGTTGACAATAGTGCAGTCTTCCTGGACATTCTAACTGTTACAATCTGCACTTTTTATTGGAGGGGGGTTGTCATCTCGAATAATCTGTAACCTGGATAATCCGATGCCGGTTAATAAAGAGTCTACTGTATAAACAAATTTTAAAAAAAAAACATGTATAATTTTTATAAATATTCAGAAAAATTGCCTTTGTACTTTTAGTTCTATTTCTGTGTTTTGAAAACAGAATCAGGAGTAAGGTAGATCAGGATGAATTTCATCTCTAATCTAATCAATAGCTTTTTTTTCATGAATTGCATAAACTTATTTTCAAAGTATTTATTTCGGAAAAATTAAATAACCAGTTTTAAATAAGAAGTTTTTTCTCGCAAAATAATGTAATTACTGTTCTATGATTACTAGGAGAAACACTTCCTAAGCTGCAAGTCAAACAGTTAAATATTTTAGGATGCGAAAAATCTGTAAACTATTTTTCAACATTTTTATCTTTAACAAGCAATCTCTATTATGATTACTATAGACATCTGAGTGAAATGGGGTTCTGAAAAGTAAAAGTTTATGATTTACTTGAGCATTCCACTTTTTAAAGTTAAGAATTTAATTACAGTAGAATTTTATTTTATGTTACATTACAGAAAAATATTTACTGATAGTAAAATTTATTATACAACAGAATGAAATGAAGATGAAATAAACTCGAACAAATAAAAATATGAAAAAAGACACTAAATTGTAGAATATCTTTAAATCTACAGTATCAACAAAGCAATCCCTATTAAAGTTAATAGGGGCTCTACAGTGGTAAGGACGTAAAGAAACTTTAAAATATGTGTTGTGATGTCACAATGGAGCATCCTTAAGTAATATTCTTTCCAGATCAAACATGTCTGCGAAATTTATCTTTTTTTACTTATATTAGTGTTGATTATATTTTTCAAGGCATCAATAAAGAGTCACAAGGGTTTCAAGGAAGAAAATGTTTTCCTTTTCCTCAATATAATAAAAGAAAAGTATTTTCCTTTAAAAATCAAACCATTGAAAATCATTTCTGAAGTAAAAAATTTTGTAATTGTAAACTGAATTTCTAAAAAATTATTACACAATTCTTATTTAAATTTCCCACATCCTTTAGATAGAATTAAATAGTGATTAAATTAAGGGGTTTTTTTTCAACAAAAAAATGAAATTTAAGTTTTTGGATGAGTTTTATGCAAAAAAAAAAAAATTTACAAGTTTAGCTTAAAGAAAAGGAAAAAAAAAAACACTTTAGTTAAATAAGTTAATTTTGCCATGTGAAATTTCAATAGAATTGGGGCATTTACTTTTGAGAAATGGTGTCAAAGAACTTAAGAGTTTAAAAAAATATCTACTAATGTTTTTTGTTCCCTGACAAAAACAGCCCTATGAGAAGGACTACTATAGGATTCTTCTTACAGAATTTTACTTCATTGTTAAAACTTAGGTAAAATATTCCTGGCATGTTCTATTATTAGAAAATTAAAAAAAGCTTTTAAATTTCAAACCTTATAAAAACTTTTTCACTATTGTTGTACTTAGTTAAACAAATTATTTGCACTCTTATGCATTGTATTCAGCTTTATTACAACAAAGTATGCTATAAATAAAGCTGATATATATGTGGGAATATGATGAAAAACATCATTGGTAATTATAAAAAGGTTTCCAAAACATGAAAATGAAGTAACTCATTCATCTTCATTGCATAAAGTACAGTACAGAACCCGTTATCCGGAAATCAGAAAACCAGAAAAGCGAAAAACCGGAACAAAATTCGATAAATTTTCTGGCCATTTGTAAAAATTTTTTTCTTTTCCTTGTAAGATTTTACGATTTTTCTTTCTTTTTTTAAAGAGGTTTACCTTACCATCATTTTGGAAATAATCATTAGTGTATTACTTCATTGTTTTTTCTTATTTTTAAGATTATTTCCAATTTTTTTTTTTTTTAGTTGGGTTTAACAATAAAAAAAACGGCTTTTTGTAGCGATTCAGAAAACCGGAAAAATCAGTTATCCGGAATAGCGATGGTCCCGACCGTTCCGGATAATCGGTTCCCTACTGTATTTTAAAAACATATAGAGGGATAGAGCAAGTAAAAACCTAGATGACTTAAATACTTACCAGCTCGCAAACGATGAAGTTCAGGAGAATTAAATTTCCATTTGAATGACAGATCTGCCACTTGTTCCAGTTCATTCCACCAGGGGTCAGCCCAGCTTGGAACAGTGAGGTTATACCTCCTCTGAAATAGAAAAAAAATATTGAAACTTTTAATAAAAAATTTATGAATGTTCAATTATAAAATCTTAAAATTAAATAATAAAAAAACTATTCAATAAAACTTTCATTTATATATGCTATACCATTAGTTACTTTTCATTCATAAACTGTTAACTGTTATTATTCACTGTAACATCTAATTTCTAAACAATGAAAGAAGAAAAAAACATAAAAGAAGATTGCACAATTTAAAAAAAAAAATTATTTAGCACTTTCTTTTTATTTGATGCTTTTTTCAGGGTTGCCATTCAAATCTGGAAAAAAATTCCCTGCATTTTCCATGTACATACTATACTCAATATATTAAGATGAAAAACACAATGATCATGCTTTTGTGTGAGCTGTATTGGGCTAGTTTTAATTGCTGGAACTAGTTTTTATTGCTGGAATTGCTGCTATGCTAGTTTTAATTGCTGGAAAAACATATATATATAGAGAGAGAGAAAAAAACAGCTGAATATACTTAAAACAAATAATGCTATAGTAAATGAAATAGTTTAATATTTCTGAAATATCATCTTTAAATATCCCAAATCTTATAGACTGCCCTTTAGAGTGGTCATCATTTCTTAAAAGACGAAAATAAGAAACAAAATTCCCTGTATTTTTTCAGTTTCTAAAGAACGTCAATAACTCAAACTTCCCTGCATTATCTGAGTTATTTTAGATGATTTTTAATTTCCTGTACTTTCCAGGTTGTGAGGTGTAGAAAGGCAAACCCTAATTTTTAACTTTGAAATTCCTTATCCAATGATTTTCTATCAATATTTGTTAAGCTAATTTTCATATATAAACTGTTTACTGTTTTTATACACTTAAGCATTAAATTTCTATTCAATGGGGAAAAATGCATGAAAGGGGATCATGTACTTAACAAAAATATCAATGAAATTTTCTTGTATGAAGACTCGTATGAGACGTTCTATATTTTATATATATACATATGT
Source organism: Parasteatoda tepidariorum (assembly GCF_043381705.1). NCBI lineage: Eukaryota > Metazoa > Arthropoda > Arachnida > Araneae > Theridiidae > Parasteatoda > Parasteatoda tepidariorum. The sequence goes on along the minus strand of NC_092211.1, from coordinate 20,030,226 downwards.
AGGATGACCATTAATTAAGTCAAAATCAAAACCAATAAGGATCATACTTATCCAATAATAATTTAGAAAAAGCTTTCACACAGAATCATTCTCAAACCACACAAGTTAGCTTAACATTTACAACTCCTTTCTATTGAAATAGTTCTCACAGTTTTATTAAGGGGAGCGACATCTATTGGTCTTTACTCACACAGAGGTTAGGTTGTTCCGTTTGTCACAGATTTTTTACATTTCTATTTACATTTATCTATACATAATTAGTTATCTATAATAATTTACTATTGGTAATTTTTACACATTAAAAAGAGCTTAAATCCTCAAATTTTCATGCATGTAGGAGATAACATTTATAACTGCATTATTTTCTGCATAGCATGATCAGATTTCTTACACTACTAAATAAGGTAAGAGTGTATTGTTGAATGATAAAGGAAGCAAGAGAAGGCTTGCTCTTGGTTTTTGAAAAAAATTTCTGAGAAAGATCTTTGGACCAAAATGGAACTTTATGCAATCATGAAATTCTTTAAACTAGTGGGCTGCGCCCCCTGCTCGGTAATGCTCGCCAACCCCCGAAAATTGCTACGCAATCTTATATGGCAGTACTAACTTAGGTACATTGCAAATGCACAAAATTCTAAGAATTCAAAACAATCATTCAAATCCATATAAAAACTTTTGTTTAAAAAAAATTACATCTTTTTAGTAAATACTAAGTCATTAAAATAAATTTGAATTCAAATAAATGACATGTAATTCATTAAACCTATTAGAACTGTGCTATAGTATAATTCGTGATATAAATAAAAAATCGTCAAATAAATTCGTAATATATAAATTCGTGAAAAAAAGCGCTTTCGACAAAATACTAAAATAGAGATCTATCGACAAAGACTACTCACTTCTGCCTAGCTTAATAGTATGAGATTGCCAAAGCTGATGCTCTCTGGTTACTTCAGTTTCCATTTTTAAATGCGCTATAAGTTGAGCCATTCAACTAGATTTGGCATGTGACATTTTTAGCGGCAATCATTGGCCGATTCGCCGTGTAAGAGAAATAGTAACACAAACAAAACAAAGCAAACGTTGCCACCGGTGGAAAAGAAATACATTCAAAATTTGGGAGCCACGTAAGAGAATTATATATATTAGATNATGTGACATTTTTAGCGGCAATCATTGGTCGATTCGCCGTGTAAGAGAAATAGTAACGCAAACAAAACAAAGCAAACGTTGCCACTGGTGGAAAAGAAATACATCCAAAATTTGGGAGCCACGTAAGAGAATTATATATATTAGATATTGCTACAGATGTTTAATCAATTTGATTTTTAATCAATAATTTTAATATTACCACAGACAAATATTACCATAGACATTATTATACGTACACATAGAACAGATTAATAGATATTAGTACCTCAATCCACAGAACATCAAAAAGGTAAGAAGCTGAAGTCCATTCTGTAATGTCATTTCCACTATTTATAGTCAAATTATCAAACATTACCTGAAAAAGAGAAGTCATAATTAACACAAAAGACTAGATTTTGTAAAATGGATTATCAACTAAAACCATTTCTGACTATGCATAATATAAATTTGTAAAAATTTAAAAATGAAATTTTTTTTTTTCAAATTTAAAAATTTTAATGATTTTTGGTCTAATTTTTTTATTTAAAATTTTTGTTAATATTTTTATTTCATAATATGAGTCCTATTTACTTGCAGCTTATGTGCAATTTAAGAAACTTAATAAATCTTAAATTCCTAATGTTTCTTAATAAATTTCNGTAAAAATTTAAAAATGAATTTTTTTTTTCAAATTTAAAAATTTTAATGATTTTTGGTCTAATTTTTTTATTTAAAATTTTTGTTAATATTTTTATTTCATAATATGAGTCCTATTTACTTGCAGCTTATGCGCAATTTAAGAAACTTAATAAATCTTAATTTCCTAATGTTTCTTAATAAATTTCTTCTCGCTTTAATTTTTTATTATGTTTATATATATATAAACACAATAAAATATATATATATATTAATAATTATACATATATTAATAATTATATATATATATTAATATTGTTATAATATTTAATTTTAATCAAAGAAGTAAAATAAGTACTTAATATATATCTAAATACACATTGAATAGCATTTGCCTTGTAATTTATAGCAAGATATATATATATATATAAAATTGATTGATATTTTTTTTATAAATATCTGATGATACAATTATTAGTGACTAAAAACAGGTAATTAAATTATTTTTTAATTCACATTCAACATGATTAGGATTCCTTTAACTCAGAATAAAACTTTTTCTCAGAATGTGCAGTAATTAATGTAGCAATGAGTTATGAGTTTTTTGCATGTACAGTAAATGCATTTAAAAAAATGAAAATTTACAAACATTCATTTTTACATAAAACAAGCTATAAATTATCAAGTTTAACAAACTAACTTGAGTTGGTAAAAATACAAATCATATTTACTTAATCTAATTTCAAATAGAAAAACCATAAGACACTGAAATGTCAAGGTTGATGTAACAAAGTAAAAATATAAATGAAGAAAATAGGAAGAATAAGATCACTAGGATTCCTTGGGGCCATGAAATCTATATTTAACAAAGGAATGAAAATAATATACTATTAAATAATATATAAGTGGGTTGAATGTTTACTCACGGGTTGAAATAAAACTCAAATTTAAACAATTCACAACATTTAAAAGAATATCAAACGAAGGACTCATCATTAAACACCTCAGACTTCATAGTGGTCCAAAGAAAAAATATTAGGATATTTTTTGGAACAGTATACAGATACCAATATACTTTTAAAAAGAGTAAAACAAACTATATTAGTTATTACTATCTACTTAGGTAAAATAAAGACAAATTTTGTTTTAAAAAAATAATGTACACAATTTCTAATTTCAGAACTACTCTGTTTAAGACAGAAAGTTTCTATGGTTTTCAGTACAATTTTATTAATGGAGCACAGAACAACTTGTAATAGTTAAAGATCAATATATACAAAATTTTTACAGTATTGTTGTATTGTATATACTAACCAGTATCAATCAGTTAATATTCTCTCAAAGCAATATTTAATTCAAATTTATAATAATGTTCAAGATTTCCTTAAATAATTTAAAAATTGGGTGTCAATAATTTGAAAACATGTGAATATGCTGCATAGCATTTTTGCAAAAAAGTAATTTAGTGGGTGACTTCATATAATAAAACTTTACTAGGAACTAACACAAAAAAATTTTATAAAAGCAAATTACAACACAAGGACTAAAGCTAGCCATAATCAATGTATAGCTAGCTTTAGACCTTGCATAATGAATATTTCATAGGACTTTTTTTTCCAAATTTTTTAAACAGGGTTCCCACTCTATGATGAGATTAAAATTCAAGGACTTTCCAGGACTTTTCAAGGACCTCAACAAAATTTTTCAAGGACCTTAATCTAAGACCAATTTTAAAAATTATTCTCTTCTATTTTACTAGAAGCAACAATGCTTGNATATATATATATTAAAAATATTAAAATTTAATTTTTATTGCTATTTATTTTACTTACAATTTTTCAAAGCAATTAAAAAGCTCTTTTATATATTTATTATATAAAGTTTAACAATGAAAGTTTATTGAAGTAATTACTGTACAATAATAGAAGAAAATAAAAGTTTGATTTTTTTGTAGCATTGAAAAATTTTTTGCATATAAAACAATAAACAAAAATTCAAGTAGTTAAGGAATTCCTATATATTTAAAAAAATAATTAAATGTTTAATATAGTATAATTGACAAACCTGGTGTTTCTCTATGAATGCTCGACCTTCAGGAGTGTTGACAAGATTTTTTTTCTCTTCATCAGCTTTAGGACAGTAACTGTCAGTTTCTAAATACTAAAATTTTAAAAGCATTATATTATGAACAAACAATGAAAATACATTTAGGAACAATCACAGTTTCTAAATAATATAAATTACTAAACATACAAAAAATGTGAAAAAAATTCGACATTTTCCCAATTTTTCACACAGTTTGATTCAAAACTATCTTTCTAATGTTGGTAATATATGAACAATCAATTACAATAGGATTAATTTGTAAATAGTATAGATTATTGGACATACTAAAAAGTTTTCAAATTAATTATACATATTTTCAATTTATAACACGTTCAGATTTAAAATTATATTTATAACTTTGTTTATACTAAAAATCTAATGAAATTAATTTTTTTAAATGAAATTTTTGGGTACTATTCACCTGTAGGAATTGCTGTTTGGTAATAAATTAAAATGCAAACCCTAATTTTGAAAATCTTTTAGGTTTTTCAGAAAAAGGCAATAAAAAATAAGGATGCTTAAAGATGATGCACGAATTGGAAAATAAAGTTTAATCAGTTCTTTACCTACCACCCCATGTCATTTTTCAAAATCGATTAATGGAATAAATGGACACAGTAAAAAATTTCGGTGACCTCGAAATGACCTTATAAGTGCTTAATTTTCTTGAGACCTTAATTTAACTCAATTTTGGGGAAAAATTGATATAGTAAGTTAAGGCTTCCACAATTTTCTATTTTACGTCCAGCAAGTGAATAAAAATAGAACAATGAGTGCTGCAAAAATATCAATATTTTAGAAAGTCAGAAAATTACATAGAATGATACTTGGCATTATTGCTGTTACATGAATATATTTTATCATTATATTGATGAGGAATTAACACTATTATACCCAAGTTGATGCATAAATGATGGCTAACTATCACATTTAAAAAGTGTGGATGAAAATACATAAATAAAAAAATTAATTTAAATTTAAAATGAAATCTGCTTACCCTATCTTCTTTCTTTGGAATGTAGCGAACAGGAAAAGGTTGCCAAGATACATCATCATCAAACATCCATTTACCTTCAGGTGCATAAAAGGAAGCAAGATTTGTCTCTGCACTATCAAGGCAACGATCACAATCCGAACTAACAACATTTATCTAAAATATAATGCAAACATTTACATTAAATTACATTAACAAAAAAATATAAGGAAATGAAGTAATATTACACGAGTCTCACAATTCCAAACTCTATAAACACTATACAGAATTTTTTTTTATTACAAGAATGTTAAAAACATTACTTAGGAGTTTTTTTTTTCCTTCCTTAGCTGCCTGAAATTTGACATATTTTTATAAAAAATTATCAAAAATTCTATTTCAAATATATTTTTGTCCAAATGAAGTACACTCTTAATGTTTTATCAACAAACTTTTAGACTGAAAGAGTTTTTCTGCAACATTTTGACATCGTAGATTTTGTAGCAATGCAAATTATTGATATTTAAATTTATCACCAACAATGAACAACCATCCACAAAAGTAAATTTTATAACTCCCACAACCTTCTGATTTTGAACATGACTCAGAAGGCTAAGGACTTTTGTCATATACGACATACTTACTATTCGTAAAAAAAATAATAATACATTTCTAAAAATGTAACACATCATAAGAAAACAAAAACATTGAACTAGGACTAATCAAAATGTTTTAAAAGTTATGAATCTATTTTCATAAGTAAAATTTATTTAAGTTAAAGCATGATATTCATTCTCACAAAAAAGGCTTCAGTTATTTGTACTTTACATGTATCGGATAACAAGTTTACAACATTAGAAATTTGTCTATTTAGAAAAAAAAAAAAACAAATCTTGTTAAATTAAGAGTGGTAGATAAAACTGTATAGATAAAATTTCCCTTACATTCTAGAGCAATTTCTTATTGATTAATTTTAATAATCCTTTTGTAAAAATAATCACACAAAAAAATTTAATTTAACATAATTTTTCAAAAATATTTTTAGCAATACTTAAACATTACATATCTATTTGGAAATATAATTTAATAAAAACAGAGTAAAATTTAACAATGGATGAATAGACAGAAAAAAATTCCATACATCTTTTAAAACTTATAACTCATACTTTTTGAAAAATTTAAAAAAAAATCCATTGTTATATATTTTAAATATAAAATATAGTCAGGAAACATAATAATTACAGTAATAAACAAAAAGTGTCCAACATATTTTTAAGAAATTTCTTTTCATATCTTTTATTAAGTTTGTGCATTTTGAAAAATATACACCATGATTTTTTGTCCTTAATTAATGATTCAATAACTAAATATTCAGCAGTTTTTTGAATAACAACTATTTGATCATTTCTCAATACAACTTCAATATTCATTATTTAATACTTAACAAAAATAACCTATTTGTATCTCTAAAATGCACAGTACCTATTCATTACATCTATTTTAAATTCTACTGGGAAAAAAATATATTCTACTTACTTCTAAAGGGTTGGAAGTCTTGAAATCTTTATAAATTGTGCGAAAGAATTTCCCTAATCCAAAGTGTTGCTTCCTGCCAAGCTAAAATGTAAAAACTGATACATAAATTTGATAAACAAAGTTACATGAACTAACTTCGAAAATATGATAATATGGGGTTAAAATAAATAAATTTGTTAACTGAAAAACATTTTCAAAGAATTTTGTACTATTTATCAATAGAAAGAAATTCTTTGTAAATCTTTTTCAGTAAACATTATTTTTTTAAATTTATTTTCATCCACTTATTATCATATTTTCAACTACCTTTAATTCTTCAGCAATTCAAAAGTAGGTTAAAGGAAACATGAAGAAAAATTTATAAATCAAATACTTCTGTAAGCAATTATAGTTGGAGTACTAAAATTAATATAGTTCTTAAACAAGATAGTTTAACAAGCACAATGAGTTCATTCAATAACGCAAAGGCTAAGTACATATCATTTGATTTCAGTTAATTAGAATGTCATAAATTTGCATTATTTAAAGCTGTTTTCCCAAGACTTTAAATTTCAAAATAAATCAGATAGTAGAGAACAAAAATAAATGTTAATATGAGTTCAATAAAATTAAAATATAGTGCAAATCAAATTAAAATATAGTGCAAATCAAATTCAATGTGCTTAAAAAAAAAAATTCATATCCAACAGCAATTTTATGTTATCTATAACGAAATTAGTTTCAAAAGATTAGTTCAGATTAGAAAGATTTTAAATTTATAGAATAAAGATTTACAAAACTAAAAAGAAAATAAGTTACAAAACCATATAAAGTTTTGTATTAAAAATTTAGAATAAATGAATTAAATCAAAAACAAGATAAACTAATTTAATTATATTAATTTATAAATTAATTCAAATTCAAAATTAGTATTTTCTGGGTTTTCAACCAACACCTACAAAATCAATAAACTATATTTCTCAAAGATACACAATTATAAAATATGGAAAAATAAAACAATCTTACCAGAGTGAGAGCCCCAAGACCAAGAGGAAAAGCTGAAGATGGATTTGGATCATTGGGATACAATTCAATTGGAGCTCTATCCCCATGACGATATAGCTACAAATTTCATATAACAAATATTAGATTACATACTTAAAAAATGAACAAAAAAGAAAGTTATATAGAAAACAGATAAAATTTTATCCAAGGGATTTAAAATTACAAACATTCAAAAAAATAAATAAATAAAAAGAGAAAAGAAAACATGTCACAAAATACTATTACATTTTGATAGTTAAAATTTCCCACTTAAGTAGGAAATGTGCTAAACAATGTGCTAAAGCAACATTTTAAATGCAAGTTACAACATTATATTCATAGAAAAAATACTTTAGCTTTATACATCAAAACTCAAATAAAACTTAAAGTCGATGTGAACTTCATTTTAAAGGCGGGAGGCTTTAAGAGTAGAATAATCAAACATTGTCACTCAACTATATACATATTTCAAATTATCATAAGATTCAGTGCCCATAGGTTTGCAGATGAAGTTTAAATTTTTCGTCAGTTTTGCAGTTTTTTACTGATTGTAAAATTTCTAGAAATTTTTTTAAACATACCTTTAATAAGTAAATGGAAAAAAAATATATACATGTTTATTTTGTAATACCTATGAAACTATTTTTTTAAAAGATAAAATTATGTAAATAAATTTAAATTAAACTGGAAGAATTGTCTTAATAAACCTTGCATGTTTTAGGCACATGGGAAAAAAAATGCAAAAAAAAATGTTGGAATTTTGGAATTTTTAGTTTATCTTCCCCACAAGAAATTTGCCATAATACAGCATAAAATAAAAGGCAATGTCGTAAAATAATGTACTTTAATCCAAAATAATTTTTTCAAAAACATTTTTAAGGTGACTAGTTAATATTGGGAAAATGCAAATCCTAACACCTAGTATAAACAAACATAAGTTTGAAATTTTTTTTAATGATTAAAAATTTTATTTATTTTTGTATTTAAGTATTATTGAGTTATATCAGTAATTACAGTTATAAACATTACCAATAAGAAGTCCTGAAAAAATGATAATGTTTTTATTTTGTATTTTGTAATTGTAATTTATATACTGATTAAATGTGAGATAAAATAAATTTATAATATATTTTAATATATATGAAACCAAAGATAGCTTATTATACAATAATTTTTAAACAAATATTTTTTTAAAGCCCAATGTCTATTAAATAAGAAAGAAAATCTTATTCTTATTAATAACCTTTCTCCCAATTCAGCAAACAATGCAAATCAACAATGCTTACTAATTCATTTTTAAGTTTAACAAGACTTTTACCAAGCAATCAAATAAATACTAACAGTATAACAAAATTAAACAAATAAAATTTTGAACACATAAATAATAATAAACCATCTAATATAAGAAAGAACACCAGAAAAACATGAACCATTTTAACATAGCAAAAGAAATAAAAATATTTGTTTTTCAAGATAATTCAATTTTTTATTATTTCAAGTTCATATACACACACTGTTAACCCAAATATTTATTTAAAAAGATAAGGGATCAAATCTTATCTTATCCTTTATTTGCAAAGTTGACACATCTTAGTCTGCATTTGCTGACTAGTACAAATTGAATTAACGTATTAAATTTTCGAAACATATTATGTTATTACTTTGTTAGAATGGCTAAAGTAATTAAATAAAATTATAAAATCAGAAATAATTTAAAGTATAACATTGTAGGACAACATTACAAGAACCAAAAAATTTAGAAATTTTTATATTAAGTAAAAAATTATTAATTATTAAAATATTTTATTATTATTCCGAAAAAATTTAGTAACACTTTCCCCGAATAGACAAAAAAAAAATATTAAAATTTTATTAAAATTCGGGGAAAAGTTTTCTTTTGAGTCCTAATAAACTAATAAATATAAAGATACAAACATAAATATACAAATAAAAATAAAATTGAAACAACATTTATATAAACAATTACATATTTAAAAAAAACCAAACGCATATACATTTTTGAAAATGCAACACAAATATTTCCACAAAAGTATTTACTTAATTCATACTTATGACAAATAAGTAATAAAAGTTATACATACTATTTGTACAAATGTTAGATTTAGTGACTCAACAGCAGCTGTTAGGGAGATATAATAAAAACACAATAGCAAAGAAAGCAGTTTAATAACCATGATTGCGAATTTAAGAGAGTTAGAATATTAAAATAAAAGTAGTTTAAAGAAAATATAATTTAAAAGATCAGGAAAAGGAAAGAAAACATAACTACTAGCTGCGATATCGGCACAATCCGCGCAGACAAAAATGTTCTGTTGACAAAGCGTATGATTGGTTGAAAAAAAAGACAAACTTTTCAGCGCTGTTGCTAACCTGAGTTTCGTATTTTGAAAAAGAACTGAAGTTTAATTTTTACTACAGCCAAAATATACGTATACGCAGTCGCAAGTGCATGTACGGTTGAGGAAAAAAAAGAACAAACAAAAAGTTTATATCCAAAATCTCCTTTTATTAAAAAATTAAGAATCTGTCTAAATTTTGTTTTCATTTTCAGATTTTATAATTTCTTTTGTAGTTTTAATGCTTTGGTCCGTCTTTGATTCCTCTTTACTTTTTCCTTCTCTTTTTCTTCATGTCCCGCAGTCGACTGATGCCGAAGACACAGTTCTCAATAGAACACCGAAGTCAAACGTCACTGGCAGTGGTCATTAAGCGGGTGGGGTATCACTTTGAGCACCCTAAGTAGGGACAGAGGGTGTGCTGTATCGTTCCTCGTTAAACTGTTCTACCGTGAAGTGCTCGACTTCGCTTACATGTCGTGGTGCTACCAAAGCAGAGGAGCCATTCTCTTTGCAAGGATCAAAATTGTGATGGGATGTCAAGGGATCATCCTCGGGGATGTTTCCCAGACAGTCGCCAATAGCCCATTGTGCAGATCTAGAGCGACGTAAGCAAAATATCTACCTCTTTTTCTTCTTTCGCTTACGTTTGGAGTAATATGGCCCATTCTGACCTTTAGATAGCTTTTTATTCAGCTTGGGAAAATGTCGGGCCCTTATAGTCAGGGAAATGGACAGGTTAGTATTAGCCCCTCTTCTGTGAAATTTTCTTTGTTTCCCTAGAAGATATTAAAAAAAAGGGGGGGGGGTGAAAGGGTAACATCCACTCGCTTCGTACACCGATCCCCTTGATTACTGCAATCATTTTAATTTTTAAGCGATAAGCACTTGACAAAATTATTTCATCAAAATTTAAAAGTATTCAATTGAAAATTTGAAGTATTCTATAATGCTTAATTATATTTTAAAAAAAAACACATATTTGATTTTACAGATTAAGTTTTTGATTCTTTTGCGATAAAATTTGAACTAAATAATTTTGCAGGGTTACGATCATTATAAATTTTTCAATGATTTAGATTTTTTAAGTTTCTATTTAATTTTTATTTGTACCGCAGTGGACTGATCGTAAAGACATGGTTCCCAGTAGAATACCGAAGTCAAGCATCACTGGATGCGGTCATTTAGCGGATGGTTGACCACTATGATCAGCTTGCGTAGGGACCGAAGGTGTGCGGTATCGGCCCTCGTTTCCGTAGGTCATTCTACCGTAAATTGCTCGACTTCACGCGCAGATCATCGGGCTACCAAAGCAGAAGAATCATCCCCTCTGCAGAAGATCAAAATTGTGGTGGCATGTCTTCGGATCATCCTCAGGGATGTTTCCCAGTCAGTCTCCGATAGCCCATTGTGCAGATCTAGTGGACGTAAATATGTACGTACGAAAGTACGACATTTTATGACACAATTCGAAGAGTAGCACACTCAAACTTTTGTTTGACAAGATAGTGCTTGCTTTTAAGTTGTGTCATAGCTTATTCTAGTTTTAAAGGCTGACTCGTAAAGACTGATTTTATTTAGTCACTTCACAGTACGAACTTGCTGCACTTTTAATCACAATTTTATTTTTCTTCCCTATCAATCTCCAGGTCACGCATGCTTCCCGGCATGGTCGTAATATCGTTAAAAGTTTAAAGCGTAGCGTGAAAAACAATATTTTTTCTATTCCAACAGCGGTTTTCATCAAAAGACGCAGTTTTCAAGTGATCATCGAAGTCAAATATCACTAGTAGCGGTCAGTGAGTGGGTGGTTGACACTTTAATGTGCCTGCGTAAGAACCGATGGTGCACGGTATCGATATTCATTAAACTGATCTACCGTAAAGTGTTCGACTTCACACACAGGTTAACGGCCTATCGTACCAGGGGAGCGGTCTCCTTTGTTGAAGATCAAAATTACAATGGTATGTCTTCGGATTATCATCTGGGATATTTTCCAGATCATCGCCTATAGCCGAATGGGCAACTCTAGCATGATGTAAATAAAATACTATTATTTACTACTATCCTACTATTACTAGACTGATGTTATTCAATTACTTCAGAACGCGCACCTATTACCCTCTATATCACACCTTTTTATTTTTCTATCAATCTCTAAGTTTCGCTTGTTACCCGGAACAGTTGAATTAGCTGTAAGGTTTGAAGTATTGCATGTAAAGCAGACTATTTTTCTATGTTGTATCTTTGAAACGTTGCTCTTGCCTACAATGTGTACATTTATTTATAAAGAAATTGTTTTACGTGAAACATTTCAGAAGTTCAGAAACTCTTTAAGAGTTCACGCGTCTATGCCTGAAGTTAAGGCTGTCCTAAAGTGAAATCTAGCCTCAAACTTGAAAATTAGATGGCGCTGACAATCTCACCCCGCCTCAGGCTAAGAATATTAATGCTTACAAACAAATTGCGCAGAAGTGCTTAGATGATCAAAAACAGAATTTTATAGTCAGCACGCTACAAACTTTAGGCATTCGTTTTTACTATTGAAAATATTATTATTATTAACGACTAACGTTATCGTGAATTCAAAGTTGTTACTGTCTGCAATATAAATCATATTCTACAATAAAACACTTATGCGCAGTTCTTTAATTGTGTTGAAATTCTTGAAGTATATTTATCACTTTGGCTCATAAATCGACGGATTTCTATCTTAATCATTAATTGCTTGACAGATATACGCAGGATTGTATCTTCATTACAGGATCAAAATTGTGATGGCATGTCTTTAGATCATCCTCAGGGATGCTTCCCAGACCGTCGCCTAAAGCCCATTGTGCAGCTCTAGTGCGACGTAAATGAACTACAACAACAACAAGTATCATCTTTACAATGTACTTACTGTTTATCATAAAGTATACATATAAAGACAAAGCCAAATCTAAAATTCGATCACAAATCTACAGGGTTATGCACTCAAAATAAAAAGAGGCAGACAATGTAAATTATAACAGTTTATCACTCAAAATATTGCGCCGATAGTTGTTGTAGTTGTAGTTCATTTCCGGCACCCTAGAGCTGCACAATGGGCATGGGCGAATGGCGGCGGTCTGGAAAGTATCCCTGAGAATGATCCGAAGGCATGCCATCACAATTTTGATCCTCTGCAGATGGGATGGCACCCCCGCTTCGGTAGCCCGACGACCTGCACGCCAAGTCGAGCACTTTGCGGTAGAACAGTTTAACGAGGACCTATACCGCAAACCCTCGGTTCCTACGCAGACTGATCCAAGTGGTCACCCAACCGACTTCGACCCATTTCAGTGATCTGCTGGGAACCGTGCCTTAATGATCAGTCCACTGTGGGATATTGAGCGGATAGATTATGGGTTATAGGGTATCCAACTAGATAGACTTTTTCTAACTGAACAGAAATCAGTGGCCGGAAGTTATTCCAAACAGTTCCTTCTGTAATAAAAGCCCTATCTTCACTCACTCTGAGCCCACACTGAGAGTTATCGCCCAATCAGTCTACTTAACATACTTGGAAAAATATACGAAAAAATCATCTACAATAGAATAAAACCACTTCTTACAGCCCTCCCCGACGAACAGTATGGATTCCGACAAAAACTAGATACCACCAAACAGTTACTCCGAATAATAGACTATACTGGCAGAGCAATCATAAATAAAGAAACAATAGCCTTCCTGATGATTGACATATCCAAAGCATTTGATAAAGTATGGCACACTGGTACAATATATAAACTCATACAGCTGAATTTTCCACCCGGCATAATCAAACTCCTATCCTGCTATCTTTCTAATAGAACATTTCAAATCACCATCAAAAACAAAAAATCCACAAAGAGAAACATCACAGCCGGAGTACCACAGGGCAGCATTCTGGGACCGATATTATACATATTATACACTTATGATTTTCCTATAAACAAAGCCGATTATAACAGCATAACAGCCTATTACGCAGACGATACCGGTATTATTATTAAATCCAGAAACCCAAATCATGCTCTTCAAAAACTACAAGACCATATAGACGAAATAGAAGACTGGTGCTTAAAATGGAAAACTGCAGTAAATGCTGGAAAATCACAAATATTAATTATACAAAAAAGAAGAATTAAAATACTTCCACAACTTCAACCAAAAATGTTCAACATACCAATACCAATAGTTAAAAAAGCAAATTATCTTGGCCTTATAATCAATAGCAAACTCACCTGGAATGATCACATCAAAAGCACAATAGATAAAGCAAATGCAGCAATAATAGCCATACAACCATTAATATATAATCAGAATATGTCACTTAAACTAAAGAAGCTACTATATACAGCAATGATCCGCCCAATACTTACCTATGCCTCACCTGCCTGGACAACGATACCTCAACATCTACTGAAGAAATTAAACCAATGCCAAAACAAGATCCTTAGAAAAATAACCTGTGCAAGATGGTTCATCCGGAATACCAATATACATGCAGACCTCAAAATACCAACTCTATCACAGCATATATACAAGCTAAACGCAGATTTTTTCGATAAAGCCATAGAATGTAAAACAGCAAATTTTAATGAAATCTTTAAATTTGAAAATTATATCAAAGATAAAAACTACAGACCAATAGCTGCACATTTCACCTCCGACGCCTCATATCATAACTATCAAAACAAATAATTTCATCAACCTTTCTGAAAATAACGTTTACTCATGCTGATACAATTCTGAACAACTCCAAAATCAAACAAACACAGTTTAGAGCAAGCTGCTCAATTTATTTTTGATTCTTTTTTAGTTATTCAAGCAAAGAGCTTGAAACATTCATAAAAGCAACTCCATTGCCTGCTCACCTCATTGCTCAACCAAAACTGTTATAAAATTCCAGATGAATGGGATAGGGGCCGCTTCGCGGCCCAGGTGCCCAATAAAATCAGAACACTAGGACTAGGACTCTGAGCCCACAAGTCCTTTTGTTTAAGTCTCAACAAGTTGCCATATGCGTATGCTACAGGCAGGAGAGTTAATCATTTGTACTCCTGGAATTATCAATTAAGTCTTGACTTATAAGTTTACTTCCATTTTTGTAATTGTATTTATAGTTACTGTATCTAGGTATTTTTAAACTAGCACTGAAACTACCAAATTACATTTGTATCTCAAATTCAAAAATTCGTAAGAAATTAAACTTTTAGGCGAAGTTGCTGGATAAAATTCTAAATTTCAATCCATCTTTTTATTTAAATCCTTCAATATTAAAGCAATCGTATACATATATTTTTAATTAACTAGAAGGGGAAAATAAGTTTTGTGCACAAGAAAATAAAGCTATGCATAACTTTTTGAAAAATCTAAATAACTCGTTTCTGACAACTTTTTTTTTTCTTATTTGGTTTTTGTCTATTTTGTCTTTTGGTTTTTGTAAACAAAATATATGCTCTTAACGTCGCATGGTTTAGACTAAACAAATGCTGCTTAAAAAATGTTTAGTGTTTATTTTACTGTTATTAGCTTCACACCTATGGGTATTTTTGAAACATTTGACGCTTACATTGTCATCTGAAACAAGCTTCAAATGAAATCCTCATTGTAAAAAATTATTAAAAATTCACAAAATGTCCTCCTTTAATTTTATATGTATGCTAATAACATAGTAACAAGTTTTCAGTTTTATTAAAATATCACATTTTAAAGTATTTCATCATTTTGCAATTTATAACTATATTATGAAAATGAGCATTAATGAAACAATGAATTTAACAATTTTCAGCCAAGGTTAAAAGTGTGTTTAACAATTTTCAACATCAGTTTTTCAAGAGTTTGGTATAGATATGAGAAAAGCATTTTTCTTTCTGTTGTTGGAGTACATTTTCGAAACAGCCGCTGCAAAGCTTACCGTAACTATTATGAAAACAATAGCAAGGAAAACTACTCCCAATCTTATTTCTGGAATAGAAAAAGAAAACAATTATTAATGTTGAGGAAAACGGTTCCTACTTCTCTATTTTTTACAGACATTTTCTATCGATTCTCTCATCTTGTTTTGATAATAACTTAAATAATAGTTAAAATAAATAATAAAAAAACATCATTTAAGCTCAAGTGGCCGACACTTATCAACAAATGCAGTGTTATCAACCGGAATTTCTGGTTAATCAGAACGATAATAGTAGTATAACGATAATAGGTAATACGATGATAAAACGATAATATCCAATAAGAAAGCAAAACAATTTTTAAAACTTAAAAAGTATTTAAAACAACTCAATATGCAAAGTCAGTCTTCTATAAGATTGTGCGAATTGCTAAATTTCATTATGTCAATTGTGAATCCTCAATTTTACAACCACTTTAATATTTAGTAAAAATGACTAAGGGCCGGGATAACCTGGTTGCTAGGGCGTAGTCCAAGATGTCGTTAGTTCAGCCCCCGCCGGCCAAAGACTTTCCGTGTAGTAAATGATGACTGGTGCACGTTTAATCTGTCGGGTCACAAAGTCCTCCATGTTTCCATTATTGAAAAAAGGAGTACATCAAGTCACATACAGAAAGCAAAATTTGAAATTTGATTCTTGGATTACTAATTTTTATTCAAAATGAATCATATAATGCGCGCATAATTTAAACAGATAACTAAATCATATTCCGTTTCTCCAACATAACTAATAGTGAAACTAGTATTTTAAGCTTAATCTATTTTTTCGAACAAGTATTTTAAATTATTTTCATTTTCTAATACACATATTTTGAACCATATCCATTTTTTTAAGCACGTAAAGTTGCGTTCATTTTTATTAAGAAAATAAAAATTGCTTGAAATGCATGTTTATAATGGATATCTGTAGTTAAAATAAAGTTAAAGATAAATGCAATGATAGATGTAGTTAAAAATTGTTAATAGCATTTCCAGCTATATTTTTTAATAGCGCAAATCAAGCTATATCAATTTTTTTAAAGTGTTAAACACGTTAACGATTTGTTAAAAATCATGATTCGATTAAAACAGCGAAGTATTTAAACCATTAAAACATTTCTAGGTATTTTCTTCTGAAACATTTCTCTTTTAATTTTGATAACAACTAAACCCAACTACAAGCTGTAACTTACCTTCTTTTTCAAACTTTTGAGAATTGGATTCTGGCAACTGACATTCTTTTTCCCAATCATCAGGTATAAGATGCTTCGTATATTCCGTGAAGTACTTCAAAGGGCAAAATTCACTGCATCCCTCAAGTTGCAGAATATGAGGTGTTTGGGAAATCTTTTCAACATCTGTGGAGTTCAAGTAAAGCAATCGAACAAAATATGTATCATTCATGCCACTGTAAAGCTCAATGAAAACAGTTGCACAGTAAGGGGGCTGTTTCAGGTCAAAAAGTTTTAAAGACATCAAGAGGGCGGCTAAATTTGTGTCGTGCTGTAAGGAAGAAGGGAAAAAAACATATATTTTGACAACCTTATCACAACCAAATTTACATAAGTTTCATTTTAAAATAACTGAAAAATTTAAAATTGATAAGAAACATATTTTTTCGTAATTGCATTTATCAAAGCAATTAAAAAAAGTCTTATGTATTAGATCAATAATTTAAAAATCAATCATAGAAAGTGATACAAACCACGGATGTTTTATTTTTAAAATAGAAGTAGTTATTATTAAAAGAAAAATATTGTCTTATCTTAAATAGAATTAAGTTGAACAATAAGCCGACAGGTTAAGGAGTTAACTTCATACAGGAAGGTTCCAAATCCAACCCCGCTTCGGGCATGGACGTAATTTCAGTCTGTCTGTCCTTCTTGCGTTATTGGGATGAAGTTGAAACGTTAGATCGATATGGCATAATATATGTATCTCTACCTATGGCAACACTTCGTATGCTTTCATCATTAGCGTGTGGAGAGTCATAGGTGAAGGAAGTACGTTAGTTTCCGTCTTAATTTTCGAAATAAAAAGCTTTTAAGTTAGGAAACTATATGTAAATGAAAACTACATTGTACATAGTTCAAAAAGAAAGCATCGTGGTAATTTAAAAAAAAATGTTTTTTACAATTAAATACGAAAAATATTAAAAAAGAGGAAGATATTGTAGTACATTCTTATTCAACTGAAAAGAGGGGGAAAGGGAAGAGGAAAAGGTTAAGGCATGGAACTGGTCTTCTCCCCAGATGGCGTATTCGAGCGTTGCGATCGCGAATAGCATATGTTGCCCACGAACAGAAAAGATATCAATAATATCATCCGTCAGGTACCACGAGGCAATATGCAGCCAATAAGTGATTGGCATTTGTAAAAAAAAACTAGCTATAAATTTTTTATAATTATTTTGGTAAAAAATTAATAGTAAAACTACTTCATTAGTAATTTTTATGAAAAAGTAATAATTTGTCATTACCACTTTTTTTTGTTTAATTTAAACTTATGCATAGTATACTCAGGGGGCTGTTCAAAATAAAAGAAACACTTTTATACTAACTCTATATAAACTTTGTAATGTGATTTTTACCGCTATTTTATTAATTTACTCTATGTAACTTTTCTTTCATCAGTAAATTTTTCCGAAGATCTTACATGGCAAAACTGTTGGAACAATGCGACATTTCATGCTTGAAGCTTTTACAAATGGTATCTTTTTTACAAAATCAAAATTTGCATGGACCGAAGTGAGAGTGGGAGGTTAAAAGCTTCTTTATTTTTCCTATACCACTATAATCATAAAAGCATGTTTTGTATAAATATTGAAATCCTCAGTATGATTTCAAAATTGCTGGTATTAAAATTAAAAAGAATTTATTAAATCCCTTCCCTGATTTTGATCTATCCGAATTTTGCATGGGTAAAAGTGCCATCGTTTCTGAATGCTTTAAGCATGATCTTTCTAAGTGTATTAACAATTTTGCCATTGACAAAGATTGAAAGATCATACTTGAAGCTTTTAGAAATGGCATCCTTTCTACACATGCAAAATTTGCATCGACTAAAATGAACGTTTGAAGTTTCCTTCCATTTTTAATCATCATCATCAGTAGCTCGACAGTCCTGGGTGGACCCTGGCTTTTTCAAGAAGACTGCACCAGTCCTTTCTTCTGCGTGCCACGGCTTTCCAGTCTCTGACCTTGATTGTGGTAAAGTCCCTTTGGAGGCAATCCGCCCATCCCAGTCGGGGTCTGCCTCTCTTTCTAGCTCCAGTTGGCCTTGCCAAAAAGATTCTTTTAGTTGTTCTGTCATCGTTCAATACGACTATATAATTCTAAGCGTATTTGCATATAAATTATCTGAATCATTTTTAATCGTTTCAAAATTGTTGGTATTAAAGCTAGAACCATTTTATTAACTTCCTCTCCTCATTTTAGGTGATTTGAGTTTTGGTTGAGTAAAAATGATAGAATGTCTAAAAGTTTCAAGCATGATTTTTAAAAATATGCCAACTGTTTTTCCATGAAAAGTTTTCCAAAACATTTGCTACTTAAAGAAAAATTGTCTACATAAAGTTAGTATTGTGGCGTAACTACCAACCACTATAAATATTAAATACCAATTCACTAGTATATAAGACATGTTAACTTGATTCTATCACGAGGTACCTTTTGATAGATGAAGGTTGACATAGTCGATAATTAATTCCCCACATTGGTGACCTGCGGACGTGATAAGAACATGCCAATATCGATGGATGATCCACTTTAACAGTTGATTTACTTAAAAATATACTGCTTGAAAAAAAAATTGGTGAAGTAAATAAAGTCTCCTGGTCAACAAACAAAAAAAATTATGAGGAAAAAAAATAGCAAAATGCTATAAAAAAGCACCAAAAAAATAACGAGCAAAATGTCATAAAGAAAATATATATATATATATAATGAGCAAAAATGTTATAAATAAATAAACAGCATGAATCAACTAGTAGCATTCATTCATCAAATTCTATCACAGATACAATTCTGGAAGGGGAGTAATGTGGCGTAACTTCCACTATAAATATTAAATACCAATTCACTAGTATATAAGACATGTTAACTTAATTTTATCATGAAGTACCTTTTGATAGATGACGGTTGACATAGTCAATAATTAATTCCCCACAGTATGTATTTCCATTATTTTATTCAACTCCTGCATATATATTAAAATCTGTTTAGTGATCACTGCGCCGACCTCCTCTCAGAAAGATCCTGGGTTTGAATCCCGTTTCGGGCAACCAGATATCTCTTTTCCTGGTAAGTTATAACCGTGGCATATAATATTTGAGGTATACATCAAAACTGCTACCTGTTTTGCTTCCTATGATAACATTTTTGTAGTGATAAGGAAAAAATATTCAAATAGACAATTGTAAAAGTAAATTTTTCACAAAAACTTTCGAATGTCTCAGCGCAATAATTGGCCTTATAAATTATTTATTTGAAATATTTATGCTTTGCAGTAATAGAAAAACTTTGAAATTTAAACAATTAAACCAAAAATTATATGTTAAAACATAAATATCATTTCCACTTTAAACATTGAAAAAAAAAATCCGTTACAAAATTTGGATAGCTTTGTAGCTATGAACAGGTTATACAAATTATATTTGAATTTTGACTAATGTATAAAAAAATAGGAAGTTAAAATTTATTTATACGACGGAAATTTATAAAAATTGGAACATAAAACGTTTAGTTTTAATACCAGCTCAGCCTGCTTTCATAAACAAATAAAAAGTAGCATATCTCTCTCGAAGAAAGGGTTCAATCAATATTTCAGGTATGGTTCTTATCCAAAATGAGTAGTAGGCAACAGATTATAGAAAAAAAAAACATATGACAATTATATATATAATATATAAACGATATAGAGAATTTATTATTACGAAAAAAAAATTATTCTACCATTTAAATAACGGTTGCAGTAAACTTACATATGCAAATATAAAGGATATTTCGTAATGATTACTCTTTCTGACAAGGATCCTAAAAAAATATATTATGTTTCTTAATATATATATTTAGAACCCTTGTCAAAAAGAAGCCAAAAAAGCATACACTGTAAAAATTGAAACTTAAGTAGAAACGTTGATTATTAGAAACATCCTAAGTTTTTTTGGATAATCAAACTTCTTTAGACATTATCATTCTATCTTTCTCACAAGGGATTCGACAGATTAAAGTAATATCCACCCCCTTGAATAAATATTGATTTGCGAACCCTCGAGAGCATTATATTTTGACTTTATAAGGATTTTGACAAGGATTCTAAATTTATTCATTTTAGATGGTAATTATAGAACACCCTCTATACTTTATAATCTGTTGATAAGTCAGGATTTTACTAGTTCTATGCAGGAAGCAACTATGAATTTATCATTTAAATCGAATTGACACGTTTTGAGAGAGAAATTTTCTTCTGAGAAGTTTTTTTTATCACCTTGAAAAAAACTGTCATTGTACAAAATTATGTCTTCAAGATCGTTGTTTTCGTTGTTCAAGATCAATCAACAGTCTAATTAAAAAAAAAAAAAAAAATAAAAAAAAAAATTCAAAATTTTAATAACACTGAGTAATTTTTCAGAACTTACCGATGAAAATATTTGAAACTTCAGATTTGGAATTATACCTTCAATTTTGTCTTCCATTGTTTTAATCATATTTTGAAGGAGAGGACCTTTAAAAAGAGTATAAGAAAATAGTAGTGTCATTAGTATTTTAATACAGGTTTCCTAATGCTCAAAATGTAACAGATGTAAACAAAAAGGAGTCAAAATTCGAACATTTAATATATTTGTGTTCGCCATAATAAGTTATTTTGTAAAGAAAAAATATCGACCAATATTTTGTCCTTTTCGAAATCTAAAGTGTTTTGGAAAAACTGAAAAAGCTGGTTGCTAAGAATTCTAAAAGAGTATTCGAAGACGCATTGCTTTACCTTTTCTAGTTTAAAATCCGCATGTTTAGCAACTGTGAGCATTTGTAGGATTTAATTAAGTTCCGTAAATGGTGTCATTATTTTTACCCATTTCTTTCACGGTTCTTTAGTATTCTTTCTCACTGTTGTTTCGGAACATTATGGTCATAACTCCAAAACTATCGTGTTATCGCCTGATTGATTTAGCAATGAAAGTAAGTTATTTGATTTGTAAAACACGAAAAAATTTGTTTGATGTATATTGAGTGAAAAGAAAAGCAGTGTGACGACACTTACCGGCTCTTAGACGTTGAAGAAGTTGAGAATTAAGAATCCAAAAAAAGGTTAAATCTTTGACTTCTGTCAGTTCATTCCAATAGGGTTCAACCCAGGTAGGAACAGTAAGGTTATATCGCATCTACCAAAAGAAAAATAATATTTAAGATTTTAATATGCACACATAAAAAAAAATATATTGACTTTTTTTACACTTTTTTCATGCTCAGGTTCCCCAAAATACTTTGTTTAGTTGGAATACGGGGTACCCCAACCGAGAAAAATTTAAAACGCGTCTTCAATAATATCATCGAGCTTTTAGAAATTTTCTCTGACTGGGCTAGCCAGTTTTAAAATCTAAATATATTTTGACAGATGGAAATTAACAAAATAAATTTTTTTCGTCAAACATACCACTTTTTAGATTTCTATCCCAGTCCTGACCAATCTGTTACATCACACATACTGAATTGAAAAATTAGTAATAGACTATCACAATATGGATTCACTTGGTGCTTAAAAAATAAAAACAGTCGTGCTAATTTTATTACATGTAGGTTGTAAATTTAGTTATATTCAGCTTTCGCTTTTGAATTTAAACCGCAAAACTGCTGATTTTGAGTTGTCAAAACACTGTGGTACTTAAAAAAAAGTATGTTAAAATTATTCTAAAAGTAAACTCAGCGGCACGACAGCCCACAGAGGGCCAAGGTCTACTCTGCCCATCTCAGTTTTCTCGACCTTGGGCTCTGGGGTGCAGGAGCAGATGTTCCGGTCAGGTGGTCAGCCGAACGCGGAACCCCCAGTGTTTAGTCCCCAAGCATGCTTGGTACTCATTTATCGACCCACTGAAGGGATGAAAGGCTGCAACCTTGCTCGGCCCGAGGATCGAACCAAAGACCTGTGGCACGACAGCGCGAAGCCCTACCTCTCAGCCACCGGGCGTCCTAAAATTATTCTGATCTTCCTTAATTTTGAGTATTTAACTTGTCATGCTGTTTATAATAACTTTGGACGAGCCAAACACGCCAGTCATTGACCTTCCGCGAATTATTTCAGGAAGGAGCGCCTTTCATTTGACTAGAGAACACCGCAAAGGTGAAAATGCGTCTTAGTTCAGAACCCAACTGATAGAAGGCAGCACTACCAATTTGTGAGACCACTTCCTCAGTTTAGACGTAGATTTGATGGGGGAGATAATTTTCTCCAGATCCCTGTACCAATGCTATTGCTAAGCGACCGAACACAGGATGAATCCACAGATGTTTCAAGCACGACTTGGTGGATCTTAGTGGAGTAAAGGATTGAACCCCGGCCTTTCCGGATCAAGAGTCCAACTCTCTAGTCACGGCTACCACGACTCTATACAACGCATTCATAGAACAAGCCACGTATGTTTAAACATTACTCCTTCACGTAGCATATAATCGAGTTCAAATGCTGACTAAACTAAAAACTTTATTCCGTTCAAATATCATTTTATAACGATTTTTAAAAATTTGGGAACTCTGCTTAAATTAAATCATCCTAAATTTAACTTAATTCCTACGACTGCTAGCATTATTTTCTTTTATAGTCTGCCTATTTAATCTTTGCATCCGTCATAATTTATAGCACTGTTTAATTTCATTATATTATAAGCGTAATAGCTTTTTTATTTGGAGCTGTCTAGCAGCTTCTGATTCTTGCCTCATTAAATTTTAGTTTCCACCACAACGAAATAGAAGTGCATAAGTTAACTAACAAGTCAATCGAGGGAATAAACTTACCTTATTGTAACCCAGTTATTGAGGTCAGTAATGCAATTGTAACTACCACAACGTATTGACATTGAACAGAATAACTGATCTGCATTTAAATTATTAATTTTAAATACTTCCATCTGTTCTAAATTCTTAAACTTTCAAATTAATGGAGGAGAAAAAAAGTAGTCGCCAATATATATTTTCTAAACATCTCTTAAGGGATCTCCCATAACAACCAACTAAGAAACAATTTAAGACCAATACTTTATTTATACTTCACTAATTAACATTTTAATAACACACAACAAATAGTTGTATTTACCTTAATTTTAAAATCTTATTATAACTCCAGTCAGCATGCGCAATTGAAGTAATGAATACGAAATAACTATTTAAAGCTCGAAAGCAATATTATAATAATTGACTTATCACACTATTGCTAAATAATCTCTAACAAAAAAAACAGGTTTTCATAGCAACTAAAAAATAAGTAAGAATTTAAAAAGTTGGTTTGTGTTTGAAGTTGCGATGATAAGCGAGCAAAATTTAAATGTATAAAAATCGTGATATCGTCAGAAAAGTTAAAATGTCCGTTCATGTGGTTTTAAAGAAAAGCAAGAAGGATACACATCAGACTGTATATAACTGATTAATCAGATCAGATGAGAGCATTTGAAGTGGATATAAAGTTAAACTAAGAAGGATGCATCCAGAGAAGAGCAACGTGAAGAAGTGAGACTTTTAGTGTCAGAGATTGATTGCATCATTCTTTGTTTTATTTCAGACAAAGAGCTGCACAGGTGTCTGGAGTCTTAATTCGTTCAGTACAGGTGTCTGGAGTCTAATCATTTCATGAAGAGCAGCAATGGATTCTTTGGTGACGAAAGCCTCTGCTTGCACTCATCTTGGTGAATCGGGTATGGAAGAAAGCCCTTTACGAAATTTTTCACGCCAATTCTTTACATCCGATTGTGATAAGCAATGATCACATAAGCAAATATTTGACGCTAAATGGGATGGATCCATTTTAAAGTGGCTTAAGAATCTCTTTGAATGCCCTATTGCAAAACGAGGCTTATGCGCAGTCTGCATAACATACGTAATTATGCACATTCAGTTATACATACATACGTGTACATATATAACATATATGCTTACATATTTATGATTCACATGTATACGTGCATATACGAACAGTGCGCAAAAATCCAGTCCTCCTTGAATAACATTTGGCCTAAAAATCAAATGTTCGGATCTTCACATTCTAGGATTCAAACTTAATGGCTCGAAAGGGGTGACTTTAAATTTGGTAATTAATAAGTGCAGACGATATTTTAAATTACGAAATCAGACACAAGAACGTATTTTCACCGAATAAACATACCTTTTTTTCGACGAATTCGAATTTCTGACCCCAGAAATATAGAAGGTAGTCGCAATCTAGGAAATATGATCCCAATAGTTTGAACAGGAGAACCTGCGGGGAATTATATATCGACTATGTCAACCTTCATCTATCAAAAGGTACCTCATGATGGATTCAAGTTAACAAGTCTTATATACTATTGATTTGGTATTTAATATTTGTAGTGGTAGTTACGCCACATTACTCCCCTTCCAGAATTTTATCTGGGATAGAATTCGATGAACAATTACCACTAGTTGATTAATGCTGTTTATTTATTAACTTCAATTTTTGCTCATTATATATATATTTTTTTTTCTTCCAAGCATTTCGCTCGTTATTTTTATTTTTTATTTTATAGCTTTTTTTTTGCTATTTTTTTTCCATCATTTTTTTATAGCTTTTCGCTATTTTTTTTCCATCATTTTTTTTTAGCATTTCAACTGTTTAAAGTGGATTCATCCATCAATATATGACAATTTCTTATCACGTCCGTAGGTCACCAATGTGGGGGAATTAATTATAGACACGTCAACCTTCATCTATCAAAAGGTACCTCGTGATGGATTCAAGTTAACATGTCTTATATACTATTGATTTGGTATTTAATATTTGTAGTGGTAGTTACGCCACAAACCCTTCAAAACTTGGATCCCATAATGTTAATTTTACTTTTGGCGCATCTCGCTATATCTCAAGAGCTTTTAAAGCGAATTAAAAAAACATATGCACCCAATAATAAAATTCATTTATCCAAAGATAATTCTATACAAAAAATAACTTTCACTAAATATGTACTGTTTTTATTATTTTATTTAATGATAGTGTAAAAAAATTTGAATTGTAAGGTATAAAATTTTTTGCATAATTTTAAATAAGATATTTTTACATGATAAAATAAAAAATTTGAGAAAAATTGGTTGAAAAGTTCCTGAGAAATTGAATTTCAAAAATTTGATTTCTCAGGAACTATTCGACCGATTGCGCTCAAATTTTGTATTTTGCTATGTAAAATTATATGCTTTGAAATGACGCAAAAATATTATATCTTATAATTCAAAATTTTATCGACCATTATTAAATAAAATATTAAAAAATAGCAAATATTTACTAAAAGTACTTTTTCGGGACCCCCTTCATTTTGGGGATCAGATATATGAACCCGTTGGGAAAAAAATAAAACAAGGAGAGAGAAATTATTCAGAGAAATTAAGTTTTTGTGTATGATTTTGTAACTTAAAACATCGTCTGCACAAATTAATTAGCATATTCGACGTCAGTCCCTCGAGCCATTAATATTGAGACCTAGAACATGAAGATCCGATCATTAGAACAAAAGTTATTCAGGGTGGTCCCTTTTTTTTGCTCAGGGCAAAACAATGAAGAGTGATGCCGTCCTCGTTATTATACTTCTGACTCTAGCAAGCGTGTTCATTTTTCATTTGGGTCTAACATTAATCTACAAACACTATTTTAAAATGCAGTGATATTTTCGTTTCCCAATATATTTTAGAATCATTATCCAGTTTTTATCTTTCGGTTTTTACTTAATTATTAACAACGCTACAAGACGTAATACGAAATAAACAGGAAAATGTCTTACTTCAACCCAAATATTATCTCGTAGAAAAGCAGCTGGTTTCCAACCCGTGATCGGTTTTCCACTGTATTTTTCTAAGTAATCATACATTTCCTAGACAAAGCAACACATTAATATAAATAAATCAAGATGAGTTTACTAATCTTACTAAAAGTGATCAGCAAAATATGGTTCCAATAGTTTAAACAGGAAAGCGGATTAAATTTCAGACAGTAAATTTTACTTTTTAAGTTTTTCGCCATTTCTTCGACGAAAAATTCGCCAAAAGACTTAAAAATGAAGTAAATTATTAAAAAAATTAAAATATTAAAAAAATCAAAACATTTTCAAAATAAAACGCGTTTATCCCTCAAAGATAATTTTATATATAAATAAAATATATTATTTTTTATTATTTAATTTACTCGAAAAAAATTAAATAAGATATACAACTTTTTACACATGTAAATGAAAAATTTCAAAAGGGAATCGGTCAAATAGGCTTTGAAACAAAATTAAAAATTCAGAAAAAGTAGAGCTGATCTGGGGAGCAATTTTTTTGTTTAAGACCATTCGCATTTACCGATATGACATTCATGCTACGCATCCTGCATGCGACAAAAATATGATGCTTTTAATTAGTAATCAGCATGTTAACATATTCAATAAATGAAACATTTAAATAATTATAATTTGTGCAGAAATCCTACCTATGATTATGATGCTTGTTATTAGTAATCAGCATGTTAACATATTCAACAAATGAATCATATACATAATCATAATTCATATGAAATCCTACCTATAATTCTTTTTATTTGCTCTTAATTATAATGCTTTTAATTAGTAATCAGAAGGTTAACATATTCAAAAAATGAAATCTTTAAATAATCATAATTCACACGAAATCCTACCTGGTGTTTTGCATTGAATTCATTTGCTTCTGGTGTATTTGCAACTCTTAACTCTTCCTCGGCAGCTCTAGGACAATCACTTTCTGTTTGTAAATACTTTAAAATACATAAAAATTGAACAGCAATAAAAACAATTTAAGAACACAAGAGTTAATTTCAAAATGAGAATAAATTTTTACCTTATCTATATTTTTAGGAAGATATCGAATTGATATTGGTTGCCAGTCAAAATTTTCATCAAACTTCCAAGGTTTACGAGGAGCGTAAAATGATGCTAGGTTAGCCTCTGCACTTTTGAGACACCGCTCATCGTCTGCGCTTGTGACATTAACCTAAAGTTAAGAATTATTCATTTTAACTTAATTATTTAGAAAGTTTTCATGATTTGATGGCCGAATGAAAAATATTTCTGAAGGTGTCAGAGACTTGATTTTCTTTAAAAAAAATAAAAATGAAAATAATATTTTCAAAAACCACGTTTTTGTAGTGGAGAATAATAATTAAAAAACCAAAATTTGAAAAACTGAAAACGTGGGGCACATGAAATACATGACAGTAACAGTATGTGTGCTCATGAGAATATGTGTATGTATATCTGAAATTGTATCTGAATGAGGATGTGTATGTGGTTGTGCATGTGTATGAGTAAGAAAATGTATATACGTATGTGTATATGTACTGTTGTGTATTTCATGAGCCCCACGTTTTTCGTTTTTCAAATTTTTGTCTCTTAATTCTCTACTACAAAAAGTGGTTTTTAAAAATATTATTATTATTTTTTATTTTTCTTGTACTCACTTCCAAAATCTCAATTTTTTCACTCACTGCACACCAAACTTTTCAACTGACCTATGACACTACTTTGAAATAATCGAATCGACAACACAAGACAATCGCGAAAATATTAAATTTTCTTTAATTTTAATTTTATTTTACTTTGTATGTCTTTTTTCTCTTCATTTTCATGCATTGTCATCCAATTCTGGACTGTGTGCCAAATTTGAAGTCTGTAGCTAGTCGGGAAGTTAGTTTAAAATCGGTTACGAAATTCCACCCGAATAGACATACACGAAGGCAAGTTGATATAAACGTGGTAATAATAAAATTAAATGTTACGATTTTAAACCGTTAATGCCATGCATATTTCATTTTATTAACTAACTGAATGCCTGATATTCATACGGGATGAATAAAAAAAAGAATAAATAAATCAGAACTGAACGATAGACTTAGATAAAATTAAAAACTCTCTGCGAACACGAGATCTCATTTACAAAAACTTTCTGCACAGATTGTAACACTCTTGTATCTAGTTTCAAACTTTTCATCCTCTCCTCATTTTGACGAAATTTGTTTAAAAAAAACTTTTATTTTTTTAATTTTTATACAACTTGATATTGATTCATGCCACTGGGATTAGTTTGTTTAAAAAAAAAATAAAAAAAAATTAAAAAAAAATTAAAATGAACGTCCAAAAATGCCATGCGCAAAAACAGTTTTAAAATACAGGAAATTTTAACAAGAAAAAAGTGCATGTAGGAAGCATTTAACAGCAGAATGATATCCACGCTCTAATAAAAAATATTGATGCTAAATCTAAATGTTTGTTTTATTTATTTAAATTGCGTGAATATGTATCTCAAAGTATGATTTTTAAATCACGTGAATACGAACCTCGACATTTAATTTTAGAATCGAGTGAATACGAATCTCTATGCTTGTTTCAAAAAACGCATTAATAGGAACCTCGATGTTTGATTTTAAAATCTTATGAATACGAATTTCGATGTGTGATGTTAAAATAGCGTGGACACGAATCTCTATCTTTCATTTCAAAATCTTTGAATTCGAATATCGACATTTGATTAAAAAATCGCGTGAAAACGAATTATGATGCATTATTTTTAAGTCAGTTGAACGAGCATCATAATTTTTTTGTAATTTTGTTTTATAACCGTCATTGAACAATCGACACAATTTCGGGTTTACGGCTACCAATGCTCAACTCCGTAGCTTTATAATTTTAAACCCAATCCAGAAGACAAGGGAACGCCTGGATCAAGTAGTGGAAGGAATTTTCCTTCATGGAGGTTAGCTTGACGGCAATGGGATTCTAAACCATGATTCGTCTACCACTGAGGGTATCTTACGTCAGCACTGTGGTTGGTGTGAGCCGGGTGTGGAATTCGAATCGACCAGACATCGCCGAGATTCGAACCCAGTTCACCTCATTGGAAGACGAAAGCGCTATCCCCTGAGCCACCACGGCTTTGTGCACCATAATAGTAACTTTTACATCACGTGGATACAAAACGCAATGTTTGATATAAAATCGTGAAAATACGAAACACAATGCGTGATAGGAATCACGATATGTGATTTTAAATCATGTAAATGTAATTTTGAATTGCGTTTGCATTGGTAGAAAAAAGCCTAAAAATGTATTCGAAAAAGACAAACTTTCTTTGAAAAGAAGCGTATTTTTCCTTTTCTTTTTTAATTAAAGTTGAAAAAAATTTTGCGATGGTGATAATCCCTATTTGTAAGTATTACCATATTGTAAATATCATTTTGTAAATATTACCACCACCTACCTACCACTTTAAATATAAAAAAGCACTGTTGTTTCGACTTCAGATCGTATTAATTAATTATGGTAGTTACTTAGAATAGTCTCGTTTTGGCCTAACATATCCTAAAATTGAAACACTGGGGCTACTTTTTTTGGAGCTAAAAAGGAACCTCCAGCAACCCTTTAAAAGGACGATATACAAAAAAGGGTTAAAAAAACTAGTTTAAAGGGAACTAAAAATATAACTCTCTGTAACGTAAAATCTAAAGCATATTTTATTAATTTATTTATTTTGAAAATTACTTTCCAAAAAAAAATGTCATATCCTTTAATTGCGTTAAATATTCTAAATTACATTCTTCAAGGGTTATACGGCAATTAATAAAACATACGTTTTTAACATATTCTTTAAGGTGACCGAACAAAATTATTAGGATTAAATTTCACCCCAATAAAACTTAAGATGTGTTTAAATAAAGTAAAAATGTTTAATAAAATAAAACTTTTGGGAAATTTTAACTTAGAAATTTTTAATTTTCATGTAGTAATCTGCAACAATGAAATATTTTAGGATCTTTAACTCATATATTTTTTTTAAATTTTGATGTAACAAAATTTTTATTGCCAAGATGAAATATAACTGTATTGCAATCTACGAGGGTTGGGGAGTGAAGCAAGGGGATGAGATAGAGCCCTCTAGTAATATATTGAATTTTAATGTAATCTTACCTCTAATGGACTGGATGTTTTGAAATCTTTGTAAAAGTCACGAAAATACTTCCCTAAATTGTAATGCTGTCTTTTACCAAGCTGGAACATAACAGAGAAGTGGGTTATAATCGATATTAGATGCGCAAAAAAATAGAAATAAATAAATATAAATATAAGCTGCATATAAGCTGATATCTTTTGTTTTATAGTGCTATTCCAAGTACTCTTTATGACAAAAGTATATCAATAAAAATTATAAGCCATTAGAATTAAATAATCAAGATCATAACATACATCTACAGAAATGAAAAGCCAATAAAATCTGTCTATTATCGAGATCATACCATGCATACCCTTCATTTTGGTTTTTGCAAAGAATTATTTCTAGTGGCTGTGTACTTCAACGGAAAAGATTACACCCTTACCCATATGATACCATACACCCTTCAACATTTGGGTTTTTTGCAAAGTTTTACTTCTTGTGGCTGTGTACTTCAGCGGAAATTATTACTCTCTTACCCATATGATACCATACACCCTTCAGCCTTAGAGTTTATTGCAAAGCATTACATCTAGTGGTTGTGCACTTCAGCAGAAATGATTACCCCCTTACCCATATGATACCATACACTCTTCAGCCTTTGAGTTTATTGCAAAGCATTACATCTAGTGGTTGTGCACTTCAGCAGAAATGATTACCGCCTTAACCATATGATACCATACACCCTTCAACATTTAAGCTTATTTCAAAGTATTATTTCTAGTGGTTGTGTACTTCAGCGTAAATTATTACACCCTTACCCATATAATACCATACACACTTCAACATTTGGTTTTATTACAAAGTATTATTTTTAGTGGTTGTGTACATCATCGTAAATGATTAAAACAAATCGAAATCATCTCGAAGTTTAATCAGAGCATATAACCAGTTCTTCATCTTGTTGGAGGAACCTTGGTTTAATTTGCCTCTTCAATTTAAAGTGCTGGAAGAAATCAATTTTCAGGTCTATATGAATATTATATTTCTGATCTATCAGGGTGCTTCTGTTATTTTTCAAAGTATTTAATTTGGAATCTTGTTATTCTTTTAAGTTGCGTTTCTGCAATAAAACACTGAACAGTGGATGCATACGAAATAATTGGTCAAATCATGAAAATGTAAAGTAAGCGTTTTAAGAAAAATTGAAGTCTTGATTTAGATCCAAGAAAAGCACTGATGCTGCTAAACACACCAGAAGCATTGTTGGGAATGTGATCGAGTTGTGAATCCAAACGAGCTTTGTGTTGAAAATAATCCCAGGATTGGATGCCTTTTTTACAATTGGCCCCATTTCATTGAATAACATAACCATTCGACCTTTTTATATGTCTATTTAAATTAGTAACATGTGGTGGTAGACAGAAAATATTTTCTGCCAATTTATTAAAATGTTAATGCATTATATTTGCTACTATTAAGAAAAAGTTTTCTTAAACTATGGAACTTCCGTAGTTGTTGGAATATACATATCAATAAAAAGGTTAAACGAAAAAGATGTATTGTTAATAGTAGATATCATAATATATCTACTTATTTTAAATAATTATAAATTAAAGCATAAGTAATATTTTTTTTTCTTAGCTTACCAGAGTTAATGATCCCAAACCTTCTGGCCATAAGCTTTCTGGATTCGGATCTTTTGGATAAAGTGAAAGGGGAGCTCGATCCCCGTGGCGATAAAGCTGAAACATTAAAGCAAGTAAGAATCTGAATTATTATAAAGGACATTTAATTATTTTAAAAGATAAAATTCTTTATAAAGAAGTCAGCTTTTTTAAAAAAATATTTACTTTACCCAATTATTAATTTGTGTTTATGAACAGCAAGAAGCGAGAAAATTGAAAAAATAAAAACTAGTAACAATATTGTGTTTTTGATAGTTTTTGCTTGTCATTTTTATTTGAAAAACTAAAATCGAAAACTCAGTCCATGTCAAATCGAATGAAAGGAAAAAATTCGTTTGATATCGATAGTGGAAAAAAAATTTGTTTATTTATCCTACAGTTGGCTGATCGTAAGGCATTATTATTCCAATTAGATCTCCAAAGTCAAGCATCACTGGTTGTAATCAGGGAGCGGGTACTGGATCAGGCTTTGAAGGGACCGAGGCATTTGTCCTCGATAAACTGTTCTACGAAAAGTGCTAGACATTGGGAGCAGATCGTCCGGCTACGAAAGTGAGGGAGCCCTACCCTATGCCGAGGAACAAAATTGCGATGGTATGTCTTAGGATCATATTCAGGGATGTTTCTCAGGCCGTCGTCAGTAGCTTATTGTGCAGCTCTAGTGCAACGTAAATAAGATACTACTACTATTATTTATTTATTTTTTTATGGATAATTTTTATTTATTTCAAGTGTTACAAGTACACAACAAAAACACTTCGTAAATTAATTTCTCAAAAAGGAGTTAAGAAACCTACACTTTTTGGACCTAGTGAATTCCTGCATGTGTTTTGTTTTAAAATGTAACTTTATATTTCATATTCGAAATGTAGTTTTCTACCAGACATTAAAGTCAAAATGGGACCATGTTTTCGTTTTTACGTTATAAGACACTTCAGAAATTAATTGCCCGCTTTGCTTAGCGAAACCTATATTTTCAGGACATGAATCGCTTTTTAATGCTTCATTTTTTTAAAATGGTGCCATGCAAACTTTTAATTTTGTCTGAAAAAGACATTAAAAACTAAAGAATTTTCTGTTAAAACATGTAAGTTATTCAACTGATTTTTAAGGTTAATTTCATAAATTTTTGCAGCTAAACTTATATTTTTAGGCCATATATAGGTTTTACTTGCGTTACTTAAAATGGTGTCATCTAGTTTTCTATTCGAGATGTTGTTTGAAAATACCAAAAAAGAAGACCAATTTTTTTTTATGCATAGGAGACATATTAGATATTAAATTTTAAAGTAACGCTTCGAAACCTACATGTTTAGGGCATAAATAGCTTCTGACTTGTATCCCTATATGGCAGTACTTTTACTTTCGTTACTTGTAGCGCCGGTACAAGTAAAAAGTACGTACTTTTACTTGTACTTCGTTACTTTTTAAATTTAGTACTTTTACTTGTACTTTCGTTACTTTTTTAGGGAAAAAGTACAAGTATTTGTAACGAAAATGTCGAATGAAATCGTTACTTTTTTCTAAAACTTGGTAAGCTTTCTGAAAAATTTTAATATCTAATTATTCATAAAAATTTTATATTTCATATAAATTTTAATATCTAATTATTTTCTATTTATAAAATAACATTTTACATTTATTTGAAGCATTTTTCATTCCTTTAAATATGTTAATTAAAAATTTTGTTAACAATTTGTGCGCATTGGATGCTATTTTAAATAATTTAAATAACTAATTTCATATTACTATTACAAAAACTTTTGGCACAAGTTTTACATTTTTT
Source organism: Parasteatoda tepidariorum (assembly GCF_043381705.1). Classification (NCBI taxonomy): domain Eukaryota; kingdom Metazoa; phylum Arthropoda; class Arachnida; order Araneae; family Theridiidae; genus Parasteatoda; species Parasteatoda tepidariorum. The sequence continues at coordinate 19,995,903 of NC_092211.1, read as the reverse complement.
AACGTTAAAGTATTAAATTATAAAAACAATGCTTTATTTAATGGAAATGTAGTATGCATCAAAATAAATCTAAAATATTATATATTTTTTTTAATTTTGCAACAAAATATTTCTTTAATTATATTAAACGTAACATATATACTATTATATAAACGTATTAGTTATTCATATCATAAAATTTTAAAATGAAACTTTTGTTCATAATTTTGGTTATGAGTGGATTTAGTATTGCACATCGTTATTACAAATCCAAAAATTGCCATTATGAAATATTTTAAAATAAATTTTTATTTTATTTAAAAACAAAATATAATTTGTAGTTTATTGGATTTATAGGGGTTTCCTGTATATGAATGCATTTTTTTAAAATTTATTTTCTAACATAAGTTATAATGTTAATCAAATTTGTCGAACAAGGTAATTTATTTATAAAATAAAGTTTCCGAAAATAAAAACAAAATTTTAAATTTTTTTTTATAGTTCTAAAATTAACATAAATCTAAGTTCCTTTTTATATGTAAACAGATAATTTTGATTTCTGGTTTGGCTTCTGGATATTTTAAATGTTCACTATTGAAGGAGATTTGTAACATTCGAATTAGATTTTATTCCGTAATAATATGATTTCTACCACTTTTATCTTTTTTTTTATTTAAATAAATTAACAAATATTTATTTTGAATTAGCAAATATAAATTTTTATTTAAATAAAAAAAAAAGAATCTCTTTAAGTTAATATAAACTAGGGAAAGAATAAAGAACTGTCGTTTCCGTAAATTTTGATATTCGTTTCTCATTAATCAACTATATTAAGGTTTATTAATTATAATTGTGTACTATAAGTCGCGCTAACGATGTTTTAAAGTTAGAGGGACTCGCTTACTCGTAAATATTTANACGAAAGTGAGGGAGCCCTACCCTATGCCGAGGAACAAAATTGCGATGGTATGTCTTAGGATCATATTCAGGGATGTTTCTCAGGCCGTCGTCAGTAGCTTATTGTGCAGCTCTAGTGCAACGTAAATAAGATACTACTACTATTATTTATTTATTTTTTTATGGATAATTTTTATTTATTTCAAGTGTTACAAGTACACAACAAAAACACTTCGTAAATTAATTTCTCAAAAAGGAGTTAAGAAACCTACATTTTTTGGACCTAGTGAATTCCTGCATGTGTTTTCTTTTAAAATGTAACTTTATATTTCTTATTCGAATTGTAGTTCTCTGCCAGAAATTAAATTCAAAATGGGACCATGTCTTCGTTTTTACGTTATAAGACACTTTAGAAATTAATTGCCCCAATTTGTTTAGCGAAACCTATATTTTTAGGACATGAATCGTTTTTTAATGCTTCATTTTTTAAAATGGTGCCATACAAACTTTTAATTTTGTCTGAAAAAGACAGACTTGAAATCTGAACCTAGTACCTAATGTTGACAATAGATTCACAGCCATCTTTTCTATAGCCTTGAAATTCAAACCTGCTACCTCATGTGGACAATAAATACACAGCCATCTTTACTATAGCAAGTTGCTTAGAATTATTTTCACTTTCTTTTCAGTTAAACAAGCAAGGTGCTTGCTTTACAATATCAGTCACCCCAGAGACTCTGTATACAAACTGCTTATATTTTCTAATTTTTACTGTAATTTCAGGATGAATGGGATATGGGTCTTCTGCGCGGCCCAGGTGCCCAGCTTTTGTTAAATAAAGTAAGTAAGTAAGTCTGAAAAAGACATTCAAAACTAAAGAATTTTCTATTAAAACATAGTAAGTTATTCAACTGACTTTTAAGGTTAATTTCATAAATTTTTGCAGCTAAACTTATATTTTAGGGCCATATATAGGTTTTACTTGCGTTATTCAAAATGGTGTCATGTAGTTTTGTATTCGAGTTGTTGTTTGAAAATATCAAAAAAGAAGACCAATTTTTTTATTATGCATAGGAGACATATTAGATATTAAATTTTAAAGTAACGCTTCGAAGCCTACATGTTTAGGGCATAAATGGCTTCTAACCTGTATCCTTCTTTAAAATGGAGGTATACATTTAGAATATGAGTATAGCTTTGAGCCCTACTTGTATACACTTTGCAAGTAAGTTGCGACTGTGCCTGAAAATAGTGATAAGGAATTTCTTTTTCTTGAGCTCCAGTTTTAGCCTGCCAAATATGACAAGCGTAAGACAAAGCAAAATTCAATCGTCTCCTAGCCAAAAAAATTTCGACCACTTTCCTACCTTCTTGTGCCGGGAGACACACGACAATGTAGTTTTAAAACGTTTCCTAATCAATTGAATTTATTGTCAATTGAAATTGTGACCATTTTCCTACAAGCTGGAATATTCACGTTTCAAATGAAGCTCTAAGACGGATAGCACAAAACAACAAAAATTTTAAACGTTTCTTTATCAATACTGTCAATCAAAAATTAGACCATTTGCCGAGTATTCACATTAAAAGTGAAGCACTGGTTCTGGTGATACATAACTAAACAAATTTCAATCGTTTTTTATCTTAAACAGTAATTGTTGTTGACAATGAAAATTTTGACCATTATCCAACAAGCTAGCGTGTTCACATTAAAAGTGAAACACTGGACTTGCCGATACATGACGAACTAATTACAATCGTTTTTTTATTTATTTACTTATTATTATTATCATAACTAGTAGATCTTGTCGGTCACGCGTTGTTCCTTTCATTGCAACACATGAAAACAGAAGTTTCAATTGTTTTTTAACCTATAGTTTTTATTATCCATCTAATTTTTAACAATCTTCTGATTAACTTAAATATTCACATTTCAAGGAAAGTTCATTGCTGTGTGACGCATAGCAATACAAGTTTCAACCATTTCCTAACAAATAAATTTTATTGCCAATCAAGATTTCGCCAACTTCCCGAAATAAGCAACCTATGAAAAACACAAAAACTAAAATGCAAAAATTAAATACAATAAAAAATTCAGAGACACATTTTTTAAGTGGACTAAGTTTGAAACTAAATAACTTTCGAAAGTGTTATGTCAAATATTTTTTGTTTTTGGTGGGACAAAAAAATTCAATTTACTTCCTCGTTTTTAGACCAATTAAAAAACAGGATTCCTAAATTTCAAATATTTGTTTCAGAATATCATCAAAAAACAATTTGTGAACTAAGAAAATAAAAGAAATTTTAATATATATTTACCATTTGTACAAGTATCAACTTCAAGTCTGAATGATCGGAAATCAATTTACCCGACGTTACTGTACATAATACGAAAATTATCCAATGAGAAAGCATATTAATGAAAAAATCGTAGATATGCACACTATAAATAAAATTTGAACGAAAAAAAAAATTTAATTACTGAAACAGACAGAAATCTTTCAAAAACGATGTCATTTCTGAATGTTAATAATGAGATGATGTTAACTATGAACAATTGTCACTAACAGTGAATCATGTCTGTGATTCCTGAATTAAATGAAAATTTTTATTCCCTTGAGGTCTGAAATTAAGTTGTAAAGATAAAAGGACAGGTTAAAAGGATTTCAAAGCAGAATGTGGCAATGATTTGTTAGCTCTTATCTGAGGCATTTTCGAAATCAGCTGTTTGTAATAAATCTAATTTTGATAAAAGTAATCAGTAAAACACATTAGAGCTCTACATAGAATGTTTTTATTGGAAAATATTTCACTTTTTAGGGCAAAAATTTCGCTCGAAATTTTTATTATATTCGAAAAAAATATAGCTTTACAATAAGTTTTGAATCCTCATTTTCAATAAGGAATTGTTAAATTTGGGGTTTAAATTTAATTCGCAATGAGAAAAAAAGAATAAAATGCTTAACATTACTGCAAGAATTTTTTGCAGAGTACTTTAACCTGTTTTGTAAAATAAATAAATAAATAAAAAATTTTGTCTTTTTTTTTTAAGTTAAGTGATTTTTTTCCTCGCTTAAGTTAATTGTCATTTAAATATATTTTAGAATTGTCGTAAAGAAATAAGTCAAAACATAAAATTAAGACATCGTAATAATCACCATATGAAAATTTTAAAACAAAAACACTAACAATTAAATGAGAAACCGAGATAAGTTAAATCAGTGCTAACAAAAAAACTTTTAACAAAAAAAAAATTTCTGCTGCGTCCTTAAGATAGAATCGCTGATTTTGAAGTTTATTTTTGAAGAAAAAAATAAATAAAGAGATATTCTTGAATTTAATTTGTAAAAAAAAAATTCTGTCCTTCATTTTATGTACTATCATTTAATTTTTATGTATAAAATATTTGCGTCTATTACAAAATTTTAACATTTAAGGGCCGCGATCAAATGACCATCTAAATCTTTTTTTAATAAATCCTATTTTCTAAGTATCTAGAATACTAAATGTCAATTTCTAGTCAATATTTTTTTTTTTACAAGAAATTCATTCTATTTATTTCTAAGTTGAATAAGTCCCTTAAAAAAAGCTACGATGTCTGTACGTAACAACGGTTAACCATTATTTTTGAAGAAAAAAAATTATTAATGAATAAAGAGATATTCCTGAATTTAATTTGTCAAAAAAAAATTCTGTCCTTCATTTTATGTACTATCATTTAATTTTTATGTTTTATGTATAAAATATTTGTGTCTATTACAAAAATTTTACATTTAAGGGCCCCTATCAAATGACCATCTAAATTTTTTTTAATAAATCTTATTTTCTAAGTATCTAGAATACTAAATGTCAATTTCTAGTCAATGTTTTTTTTTTTTACAAGAAATCCATTTCTAAGTTGAATAAGTCCCTTAAAAAAAGTTGCAATGTCTGTATATAACAACGGTTAACCTTTTCCGAGTCGGGCGAGTCATAAATATAGTCGTACGGAATCAGATTCAGGATAGTAAAAAAATAAAAAGCGGTAGCTTAAGTTTGGGCATAGCTAATTTGACAGACTAATTTTTCTTTTCACTTCAGATCTAACACATCCAATCCAATCCTTGTATGTTAAAAGTGTAACTATACAATTATTAATTCGAACAAAGTAGTGGTGAATTGAATAAATCTAACTATTATTACCCCGCCCACAAATGAACTGCTATAAAAACAGTTTGGCTACCAGTTTTATCTTTTTTACCCTGATTATCGACACCCTGAGAATGCATATGACACGCTCGTCCCGAAGAGGTTTAATAATTTCGAATTCAAACTCTTTTTGTTTTAAGCGATCAAATCTATTGTGTAATAAAGATATGGGAGCTATCTCATTAACTTTTTCCCACTTTGATTCGTATTTATTTGTTATTATTATACGTCTCTCGTTGATATTTGAAGTTACTCAAAATGAAAATCAAGAAGACGATCAAGGTTAAGTAAAGAATCACTTAGCGCGAAAGTGGGGTTTGCGGAGGGGTGAGAGATAGTAGACTCTATTGTTGATTGGCGAAAATTGATTGCGGGTAAGAGGGCAAAATGATGTCTGATTTAAAAAGGCGCGAACAGGAAAATAATGTTTTTACTGTATTAAATTGAAAAATATGTCTTAAAAAGTTCTTTGTTATAATCAATGATGTAAATATCCACGTTATCAGAAATTTTTGCCATCTTGCCAGCGAAATTTAAATACCAGATTGATAAAAAATCAGTTGTATTTTTTGAGCAAATGTCAGGAAAAGGCATTTTGGGTAATGTTAAAGCGATCAGAGTATATGGAAATATGATGGTCGGTTAATTATGATGAGTAATTGAAGTACTTCTACCTTTATTCATTAAAGTTGGCATACTAGCTGATCCAAGACCGCACAGTGCAAAACAATGCCGGAAAAAAAATTGAGATTAGGGGTGGGAGTACTTCAATCATTCACCGTATTTGCCCGACATTGCACCATCAGATCAATATTCTCTGCTTGAAAAAAAATTTTAAAATGATATTCAAAATACTTTTCCCCAAATATTTTGCTCAAAAAACAATTAATTTTTATGAATTCAGCATTTAAATTTTTTACGTTAGATGACAAAAGGTTTCTGATGTCATTGATTAAAAATTAAAACTTGTTAACTCTTTTTGAATTTAATTTTACAAAAATGTCATTATTTTCCTGTTCTAATAAGATTATGTGCGCAGTTTTGTTTTGTTATTTTTGTCTGCAAATGTTATGTAATAAAACGTAAAGTGGAATAGTTGATAAATAAAATAATAATAAAATTAATTTACCTCAAGTTCAATGCGGTTTATTAGAAGAGAATAAGACATACTTCGTTTTATCCTAACTTTCCCTCCTAAAATTATTGATGTTTAATGATTTTTGTTTTTAAGAGAAATGTTCACATTTATCCTCTCATTATTTCAGAGTTTCATGATACAATTATTTCACTCTATAGAGTTGAAATAAAAGAATTTTATATAAGTACTTTGAATTGCATTTTTATATTTAAAAAAAAAAAAAAATAATAAGAACTATAGATTTTGGCTTATATTTAAAAATCAGCTCGGACCGGAACTGAGAGTGCTACAAAGACAAGTTGGTCTTTTTTCGAAATGAATAAATTATTTTTTAAAACAAAATAAATACCAAGGTGGCGTTCTCTAATTATTGAGAATAGCATATAGTTGCATTCAAGTATGTATCTGTGTTTTATTCCTTACTATTACAACATGAGTTTGTGGTGCCAGGGGCACGGCTTTTGCTATCTCAATATTACACATTCACAAAGTTACACATTAGACAGGGAAAATTCAATCTTTCAAGCCGAACAGTTGGCAATCCTTGAATGCATTAAATATATTAAGAGCACTGAGAACTTCAATAATAATAATCGCCATATCATCTGGTCAGACTCAAAAGCATCAATACTTGATTTTGGCACAGATAATAGAATTTCATTTGATATTCAACAAGAACTTCAACACACATCAATACAAATTTCCTGGATTAAAGCACACAGCAATAGAGTAGGTAATGAAAAAGCAGATGATTTAGCTAAACAATCTACGAGACAACCAAAAAATTATGTATATCCACTTCCAGTTTTATATCTTAACGAAGTATTAAAGATTCTCTTTTAACAAAATGGCAATTTCAATGGAATAATTCAGATAGAGGAAGATGTCTATTCAAAATTATTAATAGTGTTATTTTTTTCAAAACAATTCCTCCTAAACAAGTCATCTGGTTCTTGACGGGTCACAGACCATTTCCAACCTTCTTTCATTACCTACTGATCTTTGCACCTGCGGCCAACAAGGTTCACCTGAACATTATCTCACTAGCTTTTCCTATACTGTCTCCTGGCATAGTTGTCAGCCTAGCCCAACAAATGTAGAAATTTGGCAGAAAAATTTCATTATAAACAATACTTTAACCAAAAGATTAATAATAGTAATGAACTTTTTAGCAGATAATGACTATTCATTAAAATTTTAATAGCTTCTTATTTCACATGTATAATTTTTTTTATCTTTGTGTTTTTTCTTCTTCTTAATTTCCACATTTAAAAAAAAAAAAATTTTTTTTTTTTTAAATATCATGTTAAGTAGAAAATTTTTCATTGTAAACAACTATTCCTAAAGATTTCTTTGTAAAATAATGAACATCATTATGTTATTTTCTTCCTCTGATGTGTATATTATACAATATAGCATAGTCTCAATGAGATTATTATGTAACAAATTCTATATCACTGTATTTATACACTGTAAGTATTTAGATACTGCAAATATTGTCTCGTACAAATCAAAATTAATACCGCTGACTGGACCCGTTCCTTGGCTGGAGTGAAGCTGGACTAGTGGCCAAGTCCTGGGCTATATGGTTAAGGGTTTTGTATAACCTAGGTACATGCTCATGGCTTGGAAGGAAAAAAAAGGGGGGTGATGGGTCAATAAGGACAGGTTTTGCTTTGGGTCGACGAGAGAAAGGGAATCAAGTGAGAGAGGGAAACATCCTTCTTTGAAATATGTTATTTATTCTTTTCTATTGCAGCAGTTGGCCTTAAAATTTGTAGCTTTTTTTCATACTTCCCACATTTGGATTCAAACTGTTTTCCAATCCTGTAGCATCAGCAATTGGTGGAAAACATGAAAAAAATATGGTATTGCTTATATTAGGGGCCCCAGAAAAAAAATTCGCTATGGGCCCTTTGCTAAAAACGCAATAAGTCAAATTTTCATATTTTACACTCATTCTCAAAATTAAATATTTAAAATATTGATTTACCTTTGATTCTTCTAATAGCAGTTTTCATAAATATACTAAAATATTAATTATTGTGCTTATTTTAACTAAAAACTGTTTGCTGCTTTCATTTCCATTGCACAAAATGTAAATATGCATGCAATAGAAAAAAAATCCTCCTATGCATGCAATAGAAATAGAAAAAAAATTAAAAAACCTCCCACTTCTTGTAAGGAATTTCAACCAGGCACTCAATAATACTACCCCCCCTCCCCAGATAATTGCCCCTCTCCTCTCCTCTTGAGTACGGCCTTGTTGCCTTTGCTCCGCTGATTTCAAAATTTTGATGCATATTGAAATTTCATCAGCTCTTTTAATTGAATCTGGTATCAAATTCGGGTCATTGAAAATTATGGGAGCAATGAGATGAAGGTTAAATGGTTGAACCACTCAACACTTTTTCTTTTTCAAACATTAAAAAAGTAGTATCAGAACAATTAAAGTCGTGAAGAAATAAGATTAAATCCTTACAACCATTTAGAAGGATAGTATTTTGTAGGTCAATGAAACAGTAAAATTTTGTTATATTTCCTTTCCCTTATTTCTTTAGAATTTTTTTTCTCGGGGGACCTCTGAGTAATATGAGATCAACGCTGTTCATTAATAAACAGTTGTCTGCTGCTTACAAATGTTACAATTCCGTAACAGCACTTTCTAAACAATGAGAACATTGTAAAATAATTTTTTTTTTTGGGGGGGGGAGGGAGAGGAAATAGTTTCCTCAAGAATGGCAACCTTATTTGTTTCAATTTTATACCTTATACAAGATATATTCTAAAATTTATTTGCATCAGAATTAAAAAGGAAAAATGCAAAATGGTTTAAAATAGGAGAAATTCTGAATGTTGAGTAGGATTTTGTTTTCTTTCTTCATAATGGATGCAAAAGTGACATTAAAAAGTTTAATTATTGTGTAGAACTGAAAAAAAAAACAACTTATTATGGATATCCTCCAAAATATAAAATTAGAAGAAAAAATAAATATATGTGTAAAAATTTTGTTTACAAAATGCTTAGAATTTAAGATTTAAATGAGGAGGGGAAGATCATTCTCAAGGAATGGTAACCAGTTCTTTATTCATTACTAGAATTCTCATAAATCATGTTCTACTGTTTATTTGTTCAAAATTTAAAAAAAAATAAATAATAATAATCTGAATAAAAATCTAATTTGGAATTTAAAATTATAGCTTTAGGGGGGAGGAAATATCATTATCAGGAAGAAAAAATATTGCTTAATTTTAATACTAAGATTCATATAATTCAACAGATAAGGACTTATCAACAAATAAGGAATTCAACAGATAAGGACTGAAAATTAAGCAAAAAATATTTTTAAGAGGTATCTAAATTTTTTTTTTTTTTTTGGAGAATGAAGAAGTAATGTCACTCCCAGGAAAAATGAACTATTTTTTAAATAACTAAGATCCATAAAAGTTACAAGCCAACATTTAATCTCTTAAAAATAAATAAAAAAAAATTGTGTTAAAAGTTATTTTTAAGGTAATTAAATCATTTAGGAGGGGGGTAGCATGATGTTATACACATAAGTTAGAGTCAGAAAAAAAAAACTACATATTTAAAAATTATATCTAATATTCCAAAAGAAGGCATCTAAATATTATAAACAATTAGATAAAGGTTCCCTTTAAAATTGCTAGTACCAAAATTTTGGATTCCACCTAAATATTTGGTAATAGAGAAACAGAATTTCACTGTGATCATTAAATAAAATTCAAAAAATGAAACATTTAGTATCTTTGTTAACAAAAATGCATCCCTTTCTTGGCATTTGCAGACTCTGTTGTGACCTCACTGAAAAAATCAGAACAACATTTTGCAAAAAAAATCACAATATTTTATGGAACTGTTTATATACTACATTTAAAAGAAGCAAAAAAAAAAATATTTAAAAAAATTACTTTTTAAAATTCAAATTTATTTTGTTTAGAACAGAACATTTTAACAGCTTCTAGAATAATTTTATCAATACTGAATAACTCATAATAGTTTCAAATCAATGCAGGAAAAAGCTTTACAGAACTGTTGCATTAAAAAAATAACCAGAATCAATTAGATAATATTTCTTTATATGAAATTAACTTAGCGGATGATTTCTCACTTAACAATTTAAAAATTTTATTATGCAATTATTACATTGTTTATTGGAATCAATTATTTTTGATGTCACATGAAAAAGAAAAATCAATAATTGTGAAAATGAAACATTCTACTTTAAAATATTTGTTACTGCATTTGCTGAAAATAATATGTGTACGACTTATATGCCTGAGCTAAGTATATATTTGTAATTAATGAACAGCTAGTAAGTTTAAACTATCAAATTTTTGCGACTTTTTTCCATTATTTAATTTGAATAAAAATGTTGGATTGATAATATAAATTTTAAGGTCCTTTAAATTGATTGTTTAAAATTCAAACTTGCATTTGCAGAAAATGAGATATTCTGAAGACACACAAAAATCAAGAATATGAGGTCAAAAAGCTAAAAATTAGGACAAAATATTTTTTTTATCAGGAATATAAGGACAACTACAAACCCTGCATTTGTTATCATTCAAGTTCTCCCTGTTTTTTACGGCATAATCAATTCAATTAAACACTAAGTCATTAAAAATTAAGCTTGGCCATTTCACATTTTTCCAACTTTCCATTGGTAGAAAAATGAATAAAATTTTACTCAGAAAAAATGTTAAGAAATTCTCAAATATCATTTTTCCAAATAGTTGAAAATGTTCATAAAATTGTCAATCTCTCTGTATAATGCATCCCCCATTACATAAAAAGTGTACAAAAATCAAACATGAAAAATTAATTTTAATCAACAACAAATGAAACATACAGTACTATAAAATAGTTTTAGAGTTATTTTAATAAATATCATTCATGTATTTTTTATGTAAAAAGTCAATTAACTGGGGAAAGTTATTTCTAATTTCTTTTGGTGCATAACGTTTAATAGAAGACCATTTTCTCTTGAGGGCACATTCAGAATGAATTACATTTTTGAAAGATTTTTGAACTTCTGTCCAAAGAATATCACACTCATCAGTAACATGATAATTGCTTTTAAGAAGATTTATCAATTTTTCTGTATCAGACACAGTCCATTCTTCATATAAAGCATTTTGAAACAGTTTACTTTGATTAATTTGCCATTCTCTAAGGCACTGTTTTTGATTACGAGTAGGCACTAAATCAGAAACTTTTCTCCAAGAAATACCATTCAGGTGCTCAGCAGAGATAATTGATACTTTTGTAACAGATTTTATTGCTAAAATTAATTGTTTTATTTCAGTTTCTGACCAGGGTCCTTTCTTTACAGGTTTTTTGTGAAATAAATAGAAGCTGCAACAGTCATAAGAGTCTATTCCTAATTTTTGCCCAATTAACGACCAGTTATTACCATATATTTTTTGCAATTTAATAATATTTGTGATGTCATTAGCTGTGCAATCTTTAGAATTTTTCAATATGTTAAACATTCTTCTAGCTTTACAATATATAGCTCCAAGCATTCTATCATTGATATCTTTTCCTAATCTAACATAAAAGTGCTTTGCTTTCAGAAATTTTTTTACCCAACTGTATTCATATTTATTGCTAGGTAAATTTCGTCCAATTCCAAGCAATAAATTACTATTATAAACTCCAAATTGAGATTGAAAATCTTCAAAATTTCTCCTTAGCAGATCTTTTTCTTTATTTGACCATTTTCCATTTTTAATTACAACACCTTCAGACTTCAATTTTGACTTCAATTCTTCACTAAGCAAATTAACTGATTCTTTCATATGAAGTTTAGGTATGGGAAAATCAACAGGCTCTTCTGACAAATCAAGTTCAGGTACAATTATTTCAACTGGTTCCTCTGTCAAATCAATATCTGGTATAGCTGCTTCATCAAATTCTTCTGTCAAATCAAGCTCTGGTATAACTGCTTCATCAAATTCTTCTGTCAAATCGAGCTCCTCCAGTATACCTTTTTCCTCTGCCAAATAAATTTCTTCTATAGTTGTTTTAGTAGTAGATTTCTGTTTTAAATCAAGCTCTGGAACAATCGGTCTAAATGGTTCTTTTAAAATATTTAATGGTTTATTAGTGAAATGTTTTTTTTCTGCAGTATCGTTTAATGTTATTATTGGACATTGAAAATTTTTTTGAGAATTTGTAGATGTTTCATCTGTAGAATTTTTACAAAATGTAGAACAATCGTGAGTTTTAGGCATGTCTGATGGTGAAAGATTATTTTTAATTTTCTGAATAACTGAAAACGTATTTTTGGTATTTGCTTGGTTACCACAATTTGCAGTAACAGGGGCTGGTTTGCTTTTCCTAGCAGCTGGTTTCAAAAAACAAGAATCTTGGACAGATGAACTAGACTGCAATTTTAGTTTTTTTCTCTTCTCTTTTATATTTTTGAAATGAGGAGATGGAATATCAACGTTTTGATTGATAAAACTTCCTAATTGACTTGATAAATAATTTGCAACATTTGTATTCTCGCTTTCAATTTTACCAACTAAATTTTCAGTTTTCCACAAGGTAGTTGGAAAACTTTTAGAGTTTCCTATTTTAACTGAATTTGAATCATATGATGAAATGGCTGTATGTTTATTTGAGCCTTTTGCTTTAGTTTTATGAACCATGTTCAACTTTTGTTGTTTCTTTGCTTTTTTACGCCTTAAATGATATTCGGCTAATTCTAATGCCTTTCTATAACAGTCTTCAACCATAGAAACTTCAGTTTCATCAAGAACTTTGCTTTTTTCAATCATCTCTAGATTTTGGATCGAATTTTTCCTTAGACCACATTTTTTAAACTTTTTGGACAAATTAATATTCTTCTTTTTAATTTCGTTAATTCTTTGCCGCAGTTCAACAAAAGGATTGTTATATAAGTCATTCATTATTGATTTCAATAATTTGCATTAACCACAAACTTTCAATTACAATTTATTCTAAAAACTTTATTAGAAAGAAAATAATCATGAAGCCATGACATACCGTACCAGGCATACAGGAATAACAGGACAATGTTTATTTACTATTTGAGTTTCCGGTTACTTATTTCTGCGTAATTAAGTTTCGCATTTAAAGATGATAATAACTTGAAACAGAAATAGGCCGTTTCAAACGCCAAACCAAACAAAGTGAAAAGAAAAATTTCATTTTGTTGTCATCTCGATTTTGTGTATAAATGCAATCAGCTGTAATTCATTTTAATCTGTTAAGTAACTTTAAAACTACAAAAGATTAAGTAATTCATCTTAGAATTTAAACTTACCAAATTTAACGTTTGAAATGGATGATTTACCCACTAATTTTGATGTAATCGTAGTGGGTACAGGTAAATTGTTTACTTTTTTTAATTATTTAATTCGATTTGTATTAATAAACGCTATGAAGGAAAGATTCCGGTATTGGTACTTGAGCCAAAATTGTCGCCAAGTTTTAGTGACTTACAGGTGGTGGCATACAAGAAACTATAAAAAAACATATCAGAAAGGGGCCGTGTTCGAAGGGTAATGGGGTATTTCTGTGGTGTATCTGTTCGCGCTTACTGTCTTCATTGCGGCGTTAAACGACCTTTCTTTCTAATATTTAAAAAAAAAAAATTGCATGCATTTCAGTTTCGTTTTAGGGTAGTTAGCAGTTATGCCATCTAAGTTGCTATCCATAGATAATATATTTTCTTTTTAGTTTATGAGTGGCTACCTCCCGAAAATCGTCATAACTTTGTGATTATTTTGGATTGGATTATTTATATTGTCCCGATACCACTGTTTTGTTGTTTTCAAAGTTTGATGCCTTTTTTGGTTCAGATACCAATAATGAAATCTTCCCTGTAAGAGCCCAAAAATATTGTAAATATTTACGGATAACATAAAAATACTAGATTCATTTTGATTAAACAATACTATACTTACTAACAGAATATTTGTTGTTGTTAATGCAACTTATTTGTTTAATATATGTTTGTAAAAGTATAATTTTAATTAGTACATAAGTAAAAAAAATTAAATATAGCTATTACTTTGAATTAATAAAAGGTTGTCGTATTAATAAATAATATATGCCTAGGTCAATCTAAAATCTTTATGTTTTTTAATCGAAATAATGAGCTACAAAAGGAAATTAATATTTTTCAAAGAGATTCAATGAAATTTTTGTACCAGAAAGGTATGATTAATTAATTCTTAGGTGCCTTTTGAAAGAAATTGATCCACATTTCAAAGGGATCCTAATGCATTTTTGATTAACATTGTGAAGTAATCTACAGTTCTTTAATTTTTTTACCATAGATAATCAATTAAGTAAGAGTTTGAAGATTATGTCATTCTTCCAGGATTCTAGAAGGAATTCAGGATGTTTCACTTTTAATGGTAACATAAATGATAATAATAATAGCTTAAATAGTTTCTTTGAAACTTTTGTCAAATCAAATTATTATCATTATGTTGGAATGATGTACAGATGTTTTATGGATATTAAGGTAACATTTTACCTAAAAAATTGCAATTTTGACTTTATCTGTTTTTTTTAATGGAACTGTTACTGTAAGAGGGATCATAATTAAAAGGATAGACAGTAAAAGCTAATTTTTATCCTTATAAATTTTATTATTCGAGTAATTTTAAAAACTTAGTGAGGTGATTAGCTAAAACTTCATGTGTGAGATATAGGTATATAAAATATGTATAGTTTATATGGTAGTAATAAAGAAATCCTTACTCAATATCATAATATTTTAGGAATGCCAGAATGTATTATAGCTGCTGCAGCTGCTCGTGTTGGCAAGAAAGTTTTGCACATTGACAGGTAAAAAATTTTGTTTTCATTATAACATTTACTTGATGTTTTTATTTTAATTCAGTATCTGCATATTGTGTTAATCCAAACTCCATTCTTCTTTCTTTTTCTTTGAATCTTCCTCTTTTTTTTTCAAGACTTTATTCTTCATTTTCTTTTATTCATTTTTTTTTTTTTAAAAATGGTTTCTGTCAGTTGTTTTGCACATGCTTAAGAAATGCCTAACATTCTTGGCATTCTTATTAAAAATAATAAAACAATTAGACATTATTAAGGGTTTAATGTTACTAAAACATAAATATACTTTTCCTAATTTTTTGAAGATTTAAGTTAAACAAAACAAAAAAAGATTCTTTTGGATCTTAATTTTTTTATGTAATTTTATGACCTCTTTAAAAATTTTATATAATTTAAATTTATTACTGATACTTGAAATAATTATCCTTGTAGCAAACTTCTATGCTCAAGTTTTAGGGAAGATATTTTTTAGGTTTCTAGCCTGAAAAGGCTTTAGAGGAAAACAATCAATCAACAATGTTTCCATCATCATATTTGGCATGGCAGCCCTGAGTAAACCAAGGCCTTCTATAAAAGATTCCTCCATAGAAACCTATTTTTTGTCCTGGACTGCCAGTTTTTTACTTTCAATCACTGTAAGACAAAATTTGTAAATTTTGCTATTAGCCAGTTATAAAATTTTTAACAGTAGTCACTTCTTTAATATTTGGCCAAAATTTCAATAATTGAAAAAACTGTTAATATTAATAATTTAAGGCATTTATTTTTCAAATTTCTCAATGTAGGGCAAACATTACAAGGTTCATTTCTAAAGTGATGAAAAACTTTTAAGATGTAAGTTTTAAATAAGATTCAGAATATTATGTAATGATTGTAATTTAAAAAAAATATTACACATACAATGCAATCTTGACAACAACAAAAAAAAAAATTGTTTATTCTGCTCTATACCAGGCTCTTCTGACTCTGCTCTATCTGGTTCCCTAGTACCAAACAATCATTGTTTTAGCTTTCCTCTTTTCTAACTATTGAAGAGCTTTGACTTCACTAGTTGGAAAGTGAGTTTTTGATTTGTTTGTTCAATTAATGGCTTTAATTACAATCTTTTTAAATTATTGTATTCTTTTAGTTTAATATTATTCTATTTGATGCTTATAGTTCATATGATTAGTAATTGTGTTAAAAAAAAGTTACCTTCTTAAACACTTAATATTATCTATCCTAAATCTGAAGTGTGTGAAGAAAAAGATAATTCAATATCGAAAAAAGACACTTGCTTAATGTTCATTTTTCTAGTTATTGTTTTATTTGTCTGCAAAGTACTTATAGTATTATTACGGAATTTCATTTATTGAAGCTTTAGCTTTAAATGGGCACAAATAAGGACACCACAAATTAAAACTCTGTTAATTTATTCCTTTAAGATTTTACTTTAATATTATCATCTACAACTTTATCTTTTCTTTTTTTTTCCTGCCGATTTCTTCATTGGGTTCAGTATAAGCATCTGTTTTTACTTCTTTTGTGCTAAACTTAAGTATAATTGTGTGAAGCTCAAATTAAATTTAAACAATTTACAGTTTTTTTGTTCAACTTTATTGTATTTAATGTTTGTAAATTTTGTTAAATATATGTTATATTAAACTTAATTTTTACAATAATAATTTATTCCTGACTGTATGGCAGTGACAGGCATGTTTGAATATTTAATGGTAATGCTGCAGATTGACTCTGCAAATTTTACTACCAGGCTGTTTTTTATTTATTTATTTTTTATATACACATAGAAACCGCGGTTAAGCGCACATTCTTGGGACCGAAGAAATTGTCTGTTTGAGGCAAGGGTAAAATTATAACAAAGTTTAACACTGTAAATTGTTTTTTGAATATTTTCAAAGATGTATAGAAATAATTAAAGAATCTACAATTTACAAAGATATTTATTTAAATTTTTAAAAAAATTACGATAAGAAAGAATATATAAAAGAGTTTGATGTAAATACATAATTCTAGATTTAGCTACATATTACATAGAATTTAATTTTGCTATTAGCACTGATATTCAAATTAGACATATGATACCGAATAGGAGCTTTTAGTCCTCAGTTAGTTTCAATTCTTAGATTTACACCCCTAACAACTACCTATTCACTTGATAAGAAACGTGGTTTACCTTCTTGAAAGTAAACATCCCACGATTCACAGAAGAAAAAAGCAATGTATACCTGTAAGTCATGAGGACCCATGAAGTTTATTATTCACAATTGATCATCTATTAAGTGTCTGAATAAATATTTCATTTTTATAAACACCTCAAAGATTATACTTCTGTTCTCTTTTTTTACACTAGCAGTGTTAAATACAGTTTTCAAATTAATCCTAGAATTAAAGAAATTTTCAGTGGGGAAGAAGCAGCATTGAGAGCATTTACGATGTCATTTTAACTTGAGGGGTCGCATAACCTGTGTGCTCTAGATGAAAAGATCAAAAGATGCCCCTGTCCGAATTATTTCACAAATGCAGTATCATTTTCTCTTGTTTCTTTACAAAGATAAGGCAAGGTGACAAGAGTAAGATTGATTTTTTAGCAGAGAAATAGCTTAGCAAAATTTTTAGTTATTAATATTAAAATTTATATGCTTTAAAAATGGTGATAAGTTGCATTTTTTTCCTAAAATTTGAAGAAGAAATAGTTTTTTTCCCCTTCAAATTTAGAAAAAGTAGTGTCTGGATTGAAGAGATAGAAAATAACATTTCAGTGCAAAAATGACTGTCCGCATCCGGCTATGGGAGTATCCGCTTTGCGGAAAATTACATAATGGTTTATTCATAGAAGATTCCCAGGGACTTAAAAATATGTCCATATTGAGAGGTGTCCGTTTTGCAGGAGTGTCCCTAACTGGATGCTTCACTGTATTTAGTTTTCTGTTGTTTAATTTAAACATCAATTAAGTGCAATTTTTTAACATTTAAGCTAAACAAAAATATTCTTTCTTACAAGCTTTTAATGTTATTTTTGGGTTGCCAAACTTTAAAAGTATTATATATTATGAATTTTTTATTTTAATAACTGTTGAGTTATATAAGCAGAATTTTGCTGAAATAGTTTTTGAAAGCAGTTTTTTTCACTCATTGTTTTATTCCAACTGAGGTTGTACCATCAGCCAGCTCAGTTATATGGACTAATAAGAAAATTCTGATTATAAACAACTACATCTTTATATTATCAAAATGTTGTTCAAAAACTTGTATCTATTGAATTGGTGCTTTTATTTGCATTGAGAAATAATTTGCTATTTATAGGAATAACTATTATGGTGGGGATTGGGCTAGCTTCAGTTTTGATAAATTCCTAGACTGGATAAAAGAAACAGAGGTATGTCTCATTATTTATTGATAATTTAGCTCAAAATTGGATTTATATTTTTCTGTATAAATTAACAATATGTTTTTGACTTTTCAGGAAAATAATGAACACTCTGGAGAACTTAATAATACAGAGTCGTCTTTTATTCATTTATTAAAAGAAGAAGAAACTTTGGTTTTGTGTCCTTCTTTTTGCAAATCTATATTAAATTTGCATTCGCAATCACATATTAAGTATGATTATTTCTGCTGATTAATATTGATGTTCACAATATTTGTTAGTTATTCAATTAAATTTACGAAATATATATATTTTTAAAAATGTTTTAAATAATTATTAACATTAATTATTTTATGATTATAATTACTTAATATTATTTTGCTCATCATTGTTACAACAAGCTTGTTGCTTTAATAATAAATATTTCATTATTGTATTAGTCATAATACACAGTTGTCTCCATCTAACAACCTTGACAAAATATTTAGTTTAATTACCTCTGAATTTTTGCTAATTAACCTGATAAACAATGAGCTTGTATATTTATTTTAAGATTGTAAGATATATATTAGAATCTGAAGAATTTGATATATTTGGGTGAGGGAAAATGTGGAAAAGGAAAAACTTTTGCTGAAAATCCTGCTTTTTTATTTCTTTAAAGAAAGAACTTTTTTTTATTTCTCTAAAGAAACTGTTTTTAAAAAAAAGATCATAATTTTTTACTTAAACTTCTTTCCTTGAAAAAAAAAAAACATTATTTTTTTAACATAGCTGTGTTTTGTGGTCATTTATATTGATAAAACAATTTCAGATTAAACCCTTATTTGAAACTTTATGAAAATTTGTTTGCTGTAATTTTTGAATATTTTTTAACGATAATTATTATTTTGATTAAACTTTTGATCTAAAAATAAAAAGGTTTTTTTGCTAATGTGGTTATTGATAAACAGTTTTTATTTGTTCTTTAAAATGTTAGGAGTTATTTCAACTCTCTGAAATTGATTTATAAGTGTATTATTACTTGGATTATAATAATATTTTACCATATAATTTGATACTAATGATCATGACTTGATAGTAATGATGATGAATTTTATTTAGAGGGATGCATACGACTTAAATATTTTCATACTTTTGTGTAAGATTTTATTGATGTTTTTAGTCAACTGATGTTATTCACTCGTTTTCTTAACTAATAAATTGCACTTTTATAATTTTTTTTTGAATTGTTTCTTAATGTAATTAAAGAAAACTTATGGATTCTTTTCTTTAGAAATTAATTTTGAACTTTGGGAAAATTATTTTCAATTTATCGACTAAATTATTATGAAATTATTTAATTTTCATTAGAGACTCTGTTGAGGAAGTTGCATCATCTAATACTGCTTCTAATACTGAAACAAGTCCTGCTCTATCTGAAGATAGCACTACAGAAAATAGTCCGGTGACTGCACAAAATGATAATGTGGAAACTGAGTCAAGTAATGAAATTACAGGTGTATGTTGTTGCTATTTCACAATTCAATCTCTTCTTAATTATTTTCTCTTGTGTCAGGTATAATATTTACAATTTATCGTTTTTCAAACATAGGATTCAAAAATATGTACGAACTTTTTTCCACGATTTGCATGATTGTAAGTGAATTTTGTGTACTTATTACAAAAGTCAGTGTTTGCTATAATGCTTTATTAATTTGATATTGAATTTTAAATTTTATTTCTGTCTAATAGAGAGTTTCTTTTTTTTTTCTCTTTACAAGTATAATCTCCTTTTAAATTTGGGAAATGTTTGACCAAAAAATAAATATCTAGTTTTTGACTAAACTTTACATTTTGTTTTGTGAGACCATCTTGAACAAGTTCTTCTGGTGTATCTGAAAATCATGACATGCACTGCTATAGCATAGTAGCATTCCACACAGATCATAGATCCACATTTTTGGATCAATATGACCTCTTTCTGAAATGACCCAACTTCTTGCTCTTTAATATGCCTGTCAACATTATCTACTGGCCATAGGGGGCACTTTTCCAGACACAATTTAATATCTGAAACTTTTTTTATCAAGGTCTTGCAGGTCAGGGTGTAAAGTTAATGAATAATCTTGAATACTTTGAGTAGAGATAAATTTATTAACAAACATGAAGACATGTTCACTTAGTTCTTTTCTTTAATTTTTGTGACTTATACTCTTTATTTAACATATGTTACGGTAACTTGGAAGAGAATGTGTATAGTGCGCAAAATGAAATATTGGACAACTTTGAATGATTTTTGATTAGATCTTCACGTTTTAGGACTCTATCTTAGTGGTTCGAGGGGCTAACCACAAATATGCTAATTATTAGTGCTGATGATATTTTAAATTACGAAATCAGACACATACTTTCTCTGATTGAACATACCTTTTTTTGACGAATTCGGATTTCTGACAACCGAAACATCATCCTAATAGTTTGGTCAGGAGAGCAGTCCAAAGTTTGGACCCCTTAATGTTAATTTGTGTGTATTACGACAAATCTCAAGAACTTTTTTAAGTGACTGGACAGAAATTTTGCACACAATTATGAAATTAATTTATCTATAGATAATCTCATGCTAAAAACAACTATTAGTAAATATTGTAATATATGTAATTTTTTACATCATTTTAAAGAATGCAATTTTACATGGAAAATTACAAAGCTTTAGCAGAATTGGTCGAATAGTTCCTGAAAAATTAAATTTTAAAGAACTGTTATTTTTAAAATTCAATTTCTGTGGAACTCCCAAGCAATTTCTTTCAAAGGAAGTAAAATTTGTATGCCTTACAATTCAAAATTTTCAGTACAAATTTGCAGGCATTGAAGGTATTTATCTTTTGATACTAAAACTTATGTTCTTAACTTACAGATGTTCAACACAAAACAATAAATCAATGAAAATAATAATTAAAAATTATTTTTGGCTTGGACTTATCTTTGGATAAAGGAATTTTATAATTGTGTGCAAAAATTTTTCGATTAGCTCAAAGAAACTCTTGAGATATGGCGAAATACTCAGAAAGTAAAATGAACATTAATAGGTTAAAAACTTTGACCGCTCTCATTAAACTATAGTCATATTTCCCGGATTGCAATTACCTCCTCTATTTTGGGGATCAGAAATTCAAATCAGTCCATAGAAAAGTAAGTTTATTCAGATAACATATGTTTTTGTCTCTCATTTCGCAACTTAAAATATTGTCTGCACTATTTAACTAGCATTATTAAGATCACCTTTTTGAACTATTAAGATTGAGTCCTTTAACATGAAGGTCTGATATTATATCAAAAGTTATTCAGTGTGATCCATTTTTTTAAAATTTTGTGTGCTGTACATAGTGACATAATGTTAAATAAGTAGTATAGTAAAACCTCTGAAGAATGGCCCCTTTTGGAACTGTGCCTATGGGATAGCTATT
Organism: Parasteatoda tepidariorum; assembly: GCF_043381705.1. Lineage (NCBI taxonomy): Eukaryota > Metazoa > Arthropoda > Arachnida > Araneae > Theridiidae > Parasteatoda > Parasteatoda tepidariorum. The sequence goes on along the minus strand of NC_092211.1, from coordinate 19,974,028 downwards.
AAGAGGTAGCTACTGTTTAGAGTTATAAACAAATTGGCCTGAAAATTTGCAAACAACATCCAATGGACCCTTGGGGGCTCAGAGGATAGACCGTTTGCCTTCCAATGAGATGAACTAAGTTTGAATGCCAGCTATGGCTGGTCGATGCGAATCCCGCACCCTGCTTGCACTGAGCACTGTGCTGACAGCAAATATCCTCCATGGTAGACGGATCATGGGTCAGAGTCCCCTTGCTGCCAAGCTAACCATGGGAGGAGTTCATGCATGTAATGCATATGCGGATTAGTTCCCTCAAAAAGTCCTCCACGAAGGCAAATTTCTCCCAATACTTGATCCAGGAGTTTTCTTGTCTTCTGAATTGGGTTCAAAATTACAAGGCTACAAAATTGAACATTAGTAGTTGTAAACCCAAAAATTGGGTCAGCTGTTTAACAATAGTTGTAAAATATAAAAAAACAAAACAACATCCAGCAACAAACATTAATAGTTAACTTACTTATCAGCAGTTAGCTTTAATTATCATTATTATAATCCATTATAATGATCATTTTTTTAAAAATGTCGTTAATTTACATTTTACCACTGACATATAATGAAGTTAACTCTCGGGGGCTGATTCCTTTTTTACTATTCTCAATAACTTTTTTTTTAATGTTCAAAATATGTGCTTGTAATAATCCCACATATTTTAATTTGTCATTTGCAAAAGTTTTTAATCCAAGCATTCACTCCTTCAATGTCTAGAGCTTAAAGAAAAAATGAAATTACTCAAGAAATACTGGTTAGACGCATGTTCACATTATTTCTTTCCCGAAAGTGCTGGCAATTTCTATGAACTGCTTAAATTGAAGGCTGACCAATGATTAATCAAGAATTACTGCTCAAGGTTGCTGTGATGTCTGCAGACCACCCATGAAAGATGCACCCTTATCTGTAGAAGCATAATTAAATTGTCAAAACTATGTTTGACTTCTGTATGAATGTTTATTTTATTTTATAACCGTTGTTGAAAAGCCGGAATATGAATGTTTATAATTTTCAAGAAAAAAATACTCCTTTTAATCTTGTGGACTGCTCTTGAAAGATGCAACTTATCTACAGTAGGTGTAATTGAACAGCCAAATCTATGATTGACTATTGTATTAATGCATAAAAATTGTTTACAAAGATTTGAATGTGATGACCGATGGGGAAAAATATGTTTAGCAATGATCAGTTAAAACTATTACAGACAAGAGATGAAAAATTGAAAAAAAAGTTGACTAAGATAACCCTGATACAAAATTTATTTTGACAAAGTGTGGCGTTTATTCAGAAATCACTGTTCAGAGGTTCTCAGTTATGTAAATCCTATGGAAGACGTTCAGTACCATAAACATATCGCCATTCTTCGAAGGTTACAGCTGTTTAGAGGAAGTTGTTAATGGAGATTTCACTATATTTTATTTAACATAGAAAAATTCAACAGTTTTACTGTACAGAAAGTTAAGGAAATTTTACTCAGTTAAGTGGAATAAATTAAGAGTTTTTCTAATTATTGATTTTTGATTATTTTCTGATTATTCAATATATTTTTTTACTTTGCTATTAGTAAGTTATTGAATGGATATCAGTGTTAATGTTACCATTGTTCATAGCTCCCAAGTTTCGATCTGAGCGTAATCACATTCGATAAGTAAATCACATTCTTCTTATTAATAAGTTGTTTCCGTTCCCAGAAGCAGAAAACCAAGCACCTAATCCTGAAAGTGTTCCTGTGGAGGACGCTTCTATGCTACCACAGATTCAAATCGCACACCAAGAATGGACTCTTGCTTCATTTATGGAAAATCGTAGAAAGTTTAATATTGATTTATCTCCTAAGGTAAAGTTATGCTTTTTTTTTTTACATCATGTATAAGTCTTGTTGTAGCATCAGCTTTTTTCAAATTATACATTCAACTACAATAGGTTGAGGAATTCACTTAGCTTTATCTTTTATTACATGTAATTCTGAAAAAAATATTAATGATTTGTATCTTCATTAATACTACTTTTAGTTAAATCTACTGATTTTATTTAAGTCAAATTATTTATTTAACTTTGCAAAGTTTTAATTTGTCTTAATTTAAAAGTATCATTTATACTATTTAAAAACTGTTTACATATGTTCCATTTAACTTATTCAATTGTTAGTTTTAAATTTATGAAAGCAAATTTGTTTTTATCAAAAGTGTTTTTACCAGAACTTGAAGTTCCCCTTTTTAACGAAATAAAAATTAAGCAACTTGAATGCTCAAATATCTTCCAAATTAACTTTTTAACCTATTTTTCAAATTATAACCTTCATCAATATTGGCATTTAGCTTCAGAGGCATTTAGTTCTATTAGGAAGCATTCAGGATTGACATTTAATTCTATTATAGCATATTATTCATTATTGTTTTGATAAATATTGTTCTGTTTATTTATGAGTATGGTAATACCAATAATAATTTTATTTTTATTTTATAGATAATGTTTTCTAGAGGGTCGCTTGTTGAATTGCTGATATCATCGAATATTGCTCGTTATGCAGAATTTCAGTGTATTAATAGAGTACTGACTTATATAAATGGCCATATAGAGCAAGTGAGTATAATAGCATATAATTTTGGAGTTGCTTAATTTTGTATTAAAATCTCTTAATTTATAAAAAACATTAAATATTGAATTCTTTAGTTTTTTTGGTCAAAATTTTTTTGTTGCATTTCTTATTTTCTGTAACTAATTTGATCTGTGAGCAAATAAATGTCCACAATTTTTTTTAATTTTAAATAATTTCATTTCTATAATAAGTGCACTGGTCAGTACTTCATGATCTAAGATATAATCATAGTGCTAACAATTTATATAATTAATTGTATGAACCATTTTCCAATTTTACTATTGCTGGAATTGTATAATAAGCGTGAAGATCAGCATAATTTTTTCTGCGATTGAACAAAAACATAACATATACTACATTGTTTTACTTGCTAAATTGGGTACTGGGCTTTGGATGATAAATAAATTATTGTTTTTATTCTTTACTAATCTATAAAGTCATATCTTGTAGACCTACATGTAATTACTGGCTTACAGAATCAAATTGGTCTAAAAAATAGCAATATTTTTATTTAAATAATGATGTTTATGTATAGATATCATATCATTTTGTAAATTTCATAATAGGTTCCTTGTTCTAGAGCAGATGTTTTCAGCACTAAAAATGTAAGTGTTGTTGAAAAAAGAATGCTGATGAAATTTTTGACTTTTTGCCTAAAATTTGAAGAACAAGAGGAAGAGTATAAAGGTAAAATTAATAAAATTTTTGAAATGTTTGCTGCATTCCTTTTCACTCTGAATCAGAGCATAGGGCTTCTGTCATGGCTTTCCATCTCACTCTATTATTGGCCAGATATTTTGAATCTATTCATGTCTTTCCTATTGTTTTCAATTAGTTTACAATCGTCCTGTGCCAAGTATTATTTGGTCTTCCTCTTTTCCTATTGCCCTGAGGGTTCCAATCAAAAATTTGTTGTACTTCAGGTTTACGTAGAACATGACCAATCCATTTCCATTTACGTTTTTTTAATTTCCAGATCAATTGGTTTCTGTTTTGCTTTTCTAAGGATTTCTGCACTACAAATTTTATGGAACCACTTGATAAACAAGATTCTTCTTAAACAGTTCTTAATGAATACTTGAAATTTTTTAATGTTATTTTTATTGCTGTGCCATGTCCCAGAGCCATATAGTAGGACATATGTAACTTTACTATTGAAAATTCTAGTTTTTGTTGAATTTGTTATGTTTCTGTTTTTCCAGAATTTATTGAGAATAGCATAACTTTTTCAGACTTTGTTTATAATTATATTTCCAAGATACATAATGAACAGGCAAAATCTTTGTAAAATAGTTATTGTGTTAATATAAAAAAAATTAAATTTTACTTAATAGTTTTTTTTAAACTAGAAAGTTCCAGGGCTGATTATGCTTCGGAAAAAATCCGGATTTTTCGCTAACAGTGATCCGGAAGTTTTTGGAGATCGAAGGTCTAGACGTTTCAAAAAATCATTAATCACAGAAGTTTCCGGAAATCAAATTTTCAAAGGTGGAACTTAAAAACACAGTTTATTTTATTTGTTTGTAAGGGAGAGCCAGAGAGATACTTTATAAGCTTATATTCATGATTAATATTCATTTTTTATCAGTAAATAGTTGTTATAATCATAAACTCAAGAAAGAAAGACATATTTGTAAATTTTAATTACTTCTCCAGGTCATCATAGGTATGTGTAAATGGTATAGGTATGTTTAAAATTTTAAATATATTTTAAGTAAACTAAGAAATATTGAAAAAAAGGAAAAAAAAAAACCTTGTTTAAATTTTTTTTCTGATTATTCAATTTAAACTGGTTTTTTTTAAAAAAAAAAAACTCTAGAAATTTTTCCGGAATTTTGACTTGGGCTCACAATCTTCCCTGAAGTTCTTATTATTGCAAAAAGTTGATACTTTTCAGGGTGATAAATTTATGAAATATGATTTATGTTCGGTTGCTAATTATTTTTACGATTTGCATTGTGTGTTTGGATTTGCTAAATCTTGGCATGCTAATCCACATTGTTTCGCTAACTATGTCTTATTTGATAAAAATATTACTTCTAGATTGCAGTAAACTGCTGCTTAAGACTGTTATATCATGAGGCTTAAAATGTAAACAAATTTTTCTGCATTTATATTTTATGTTAGAAATAGATTATGAAGAAATTCTATAATTTTACTCACAAACCTCTATGATTACTTAATAATAGTGTTTGTTACTTCAAATAGATTTTTTACATCAAAATTAAAAATTATTCAAATAAAAAGTTTTTTGTTGTTGTGGTGTATTTATACAAATTTAGTTTCTGTTTTTATTAAGATAAAAATTTTAACATAATAGGGGTAGAGCCCTTTCCACTTGCATAATGTTGTTGTTCATAACATGTTTGGTAAGTTCATAACTGTGATAATTTTGTTTACCAAAAAGGCTTTATATAGAGAATGCAGCTCACATGATTTTGTGTGTGGAGTATTTGTGAACTACCTAATCATTTAGTAAAAATAATTAAAAAAATATTTTAAAACAAATGTTGTTCTGTTGCAAAATCAGTGAATTTAACTTTGGTCAAAAATTTCATTTTTCATATTATTTTAAGGTCATACCTTTAATCTATTGTATAATACCATCTCTACAAAATGTGATAATTACTATCTAGTACAAAGTAAGATCACATGATAAAATAATAAAAATATCTACGAATCGCATTTAATTTTCATTGATAAGCTAAATTTGAAATGAAAGAAAAAAAACTTAAAACGATATATTGGCAAGTACAGATCCATACATTTAAAGGAATATTAATTGATTATATCTTTTTTTAATACATTTTATTACAGTACAGAACCCGTTATCCGGAATTCAGAAAACCAAAAAACCGGAACGAAATTCGATAAATTTTCCCGCCATATTTAAAAAAACAAATTTTCCTCATGACATTTTGGGATTTTTCTTTCTTTTTTGAAAGATGTTTACCTTACAATCATTTTGGAAATAATCATTAGTGTATTACTTCATCGTTTTTTCTTCTTTTTAAGATTATTACCTAATAATTTTTTTTAGTTGGGTTTAACAATAAAAAAAAAACGGCTTTTTGCAGCGATTCAGAAAACCGGAAAAATCAGTTATCCGGAATAGCGATGGTCCCGATCGTTCCGGATAATCGGTTCCCTACTGTAGCTCCAAGCTAATGTCAGTTGTTACATATCTGTAGTTGTATTGTTGAGTGAAGATCACATCATGTGATTTGCTTGTCCAATAAGAATATTGGAACTTGTGGTTATTTTATTAGATTTTTATATATGATAAATAAAATTTCCCTTATAAAACTTGTTTTTATGCAATTAGTTTTATTATCTGAAACAGCATTTTCCATATTTCGTGGACATCATTCTTTGAGGGGAAAAAAATAACTCTTTTTAGCACCTAAACTTTTTTAATATATAAAGTCTTTATGTATTATATTTAAAAGCTAATAAGTTTTTCATGATTATATTGAAGTCACATATTCTTCTACATTTCAAAAATATTTTAAATCTTGAGAATATTGAAAATGAACATTTTTGTAGGGTTTGAAGATAAGCTGTTTGTTGACTTTCTTAGATCAAAAAAACTGACTTCAAATGTGGAGCATTACATTATACATGCCATTGCAATGGTTTCAGAAACTTGTAATACCATTCAGGTAAAATATTATTGTTTATAATACTATCAAAAATATATTGTATTGTTTAAAATCTTTTATTATGTTGATTAGCATATTATTAAATGTCAAATTTTTATGTAGCTTTTTTTTTTTAATTTTGTCATTTAAAAATTTTTTATAGCATTTGATACATTTAACAATGCTTAAAGTGGTAATTATTTTGTTAACAATTTTATAATTCATTCATAATTATTACATATTTCATTTCTTATTAAGTATTTCATTTTGATTTTTAATTTTATTAATTATTATTTATTTCCTTACATCAAAAGTTGAAAGTATAAAATATGACAAAAAAATGTTACATGCTTTTAGAAATACAGCAACAAAATTTTAATAATCAAATCATGATTATAGTAATACTCAAAACTGGAGGGAAAAAAATCAGATACTTATCTAGTTTTCCATTTATTGAAGACTCTATTTTAGAAATTTAGTTGATTTTTTGCTTTTATTTATTAATATATTTATTTTCTTGGCAGTTCAGTTATATTTAAACTTTTTAATAATTTAACTTGCATTTTTTGTCAGTAGAAAAAAAAAACTCTTTATCTAATGCTGTAGTGTTGGAAAATGATGTATAAAGGAGAAACATCCTTACAAATTGCTTGTAATGGCATCTGTGTTCTGAAATTGTGTTTCCTAGATTAAAAATTACCATTTTAAAGTTTAATAAACTTTGTCCTATTCTAGGGTCTTAAAGCTACGCAAAAGTTTTTGCAGTCCCTGGGAAGGTATGGAAACAGTCCTTTTTTGTGTACTTGCTATGGAAGTGCTGAATTACCTCAATGCTTTTGTAGGTGAGGCAATTTTACGCTTAATATTTTTCTCTGTATTCTTTCTTCAATTTCATAATATTACATATTTCACTGTTGCTGAAGTTTCGATGAGTAATTGTTTAAATGAAATTTGTTTTTAAGTTTGAGAGATTGTGGGGAAGGATAAAAACTGGCGCATTCTTAAACACTCCGTAAAAAATTCAAATCAAAAGTGATTTTTAAACAGCCATCACTCTCAATAGAGGAACATTATTAGCTGTTTATCAAAATAGGCTTTATCAAAAATTAAGCCAAACATAAGATAAAGGATTGTCAATTCTGAAATAATTTGGCGAAAGGTAAAGGTTGCAAATTTGTGACAAATATTTAACAGACTTGATTTTTTATTCTAATACTGCAAACCCTTGTTGATAAAAAATATGTTTACAACATTTGATTTTCGTTCTTGTGTGTTTACATGTGGAAAAAAAGTTTATGATTATTTTTATTAAGAAAATAATTAGAAAATAACATGTAAGTTTAAGGATTAAATGAAATTATGAAAGCTAGGAATTATTTGATACTTATTTTGGTATGACAATGATAAATAGAATATTTAATAAACAATAGAAATCTGCATAAATGGAACCTAACTTCAAATTTTGTTGCTTTTTTTCACAAATAATTTTATCAAAATGAATGGTGATTTTGTCTAAAGCTTCAAGCTTTTCTGTTCAGCCAATTTTTATATAGGTATATATAGTGTTGGTACAAAAATAATAGAAATATGATGACTTTTAGCATTTTAAATACTGACTAAAGTACTGATGTTTTTAATACATGAGTTGTATTGAGAATAAAGAGACATCGGAATTCAAAGGTATATTTCTATGCAATATTTTATTAAAGCAACCCATGTTTTGGTGTAGTTTATAAAACATATGATTCATACAACATCAATTTGCATTAAGCAGGTTACCTCACTGTTGCTGTGTTAAACTATTTAAAATTAATCTAATTGACTTGATTAAAGTGAATTTGAGTTAAGTCAAGTGAGTTTAATTTTTTTAGTCAAAATTTATATAAATATTGGTAAAATTAAGTTGTATTAAAAAATATACTTGAATATTCTTAGTTATTACAATGGTTTCTGTTGAAATAGAGGTAATCATAGTTTTTATAAATGCAAGCAGATGTATAAAAGTTAATTTATTTATTAAATTATGTTTGTTTACAGATTATGTGCTGTTTATGAAGGTATGTATTACCTCAAAAGAAAACCAGAAGCCATTATTTTAAAGAATAACCGGTGCTGTGGAACAGTTTCTATGGGACAAAGAATAGATTGTCAGTAAGTGACAATTCATTTAGAAATTTTATCAATTATTTTCTTTTTTTTTCATCATAAGGAATTTATGCAGAAAGTTTCTTAAAATGTACATATAATAAATTAAAATAAAACTTGTTCTTTATTTTAAATTGAATATAATATTTTCATGGTCTTAAGTACTGGGTATTCCCCATTTCTATAATTCTCTTGAAACTATTGAGGTCTAATTAATAGTAGTTGTAGATATTATTCTCTACCTTGAATTTCACACTTATCTTCTTGGATGTGCTACTCATTTATCAGTACTACAGGAAGAAATCAAGAAATGTTTTTGTGGTGTATAAGGTACCCAGATTGAGAATTAAGACTCCCTGATTTGTAAGAGTCACATCTTTTTATATTTTCTTTAATATATTCTATTCAAACATATCTTTTCAAGCAATGTAGTATCTATTAAGTATTTAAGCATTTAACTGATTACTTTTATTGAATTTTCTTTAATAAACTTTTCTTACCTTGTGTTGCTTCTGAGAATCACTCATTTTGTGGATTTTCCTGAGTTTCTTTTTTTTTAAAGATTATTTTGCTGTTATTTAACATAACAATACTGCTTTTCTGCTAACTGCAATTTTTATATCATTCACTAATATTTCCCCCTTTTTTTCATTCTTTCTGTAAGAGAGAGATTGTCATTTAAATGCTAGTTAACTGTGCTAGCAGAAAAATTTTGAGGTTTGGTAATTTCCTTATTATTATTTATGTGAAAAAGAAAGAAATTTAAAAAAAATTTCGAATTGAAAATAAAATTCCTTTTTATATGTATCAAATATAATGGAAATTAAAGGGAAAATGCTTAAAAGCTTCTTTTGTCCAAACAAAGTGAAAAAAAAAACATATGTATATTTTTATCCATTTAAAAAGAATCTTAAATTAGCAAGTTATCACAAACTTAACATAATCACTGATTGATCTCCCAGTAAAATTTTAAATAACTTTCTAGACTTTACCATGTTTTATCTAATAATGTTTTATGTGAATAGAAATTTTTTTTTTTTTCAAAATAGGAAAATCCGATACAGAAAATTATTTTAGACTAAGTAGTAGGAACTAAATACAAATAATATAAATTTATTGTTTCTGTATAATTTTTATCTTTATATTTTGGCAAAGTTAATATAGAGACTGTAAAATTATATCATATCCTTTATGTTTTCACATAACTAACAAGCTCTCAACAGTAGTGTCAAGTTTTGTAGATTGAAGAAGTTGATGATTACTATTAGTTTGATGTAGGTAGTATTAGTAGAATATTTATCCTGAAAATGATGATTAATACCAGTTGAAGAATCATGGTTTTTTGTGGGAAACAGTGCTTCAAAAAATATGTTGATGAATCACTTTAAGAAATTATTATTACCCATTTGTCTAATTATTCTGTCTAATCAAATTGTGAAGATAAACAAATATAGTGAAGAATCAAATTATGATAAATCATAATAATTAAAAAAACGTTTTATTTTAGAAATATATGTAGCTCCAAAATAAAAAGGATTCATCATATTTACTATACATATGATTTATTAAATATAAAAAAATTTTGAAAATGGTCTGGATGGAGGGGCTGCTAAGCTAAACCTCACAAGACACTTCTATCTAGCAAGGTATCAAAAATGTGAGGGCCATGCGTGTGTTAACATAGTTTTTGCTAAGGAAAGTTTGGGAATCCATGTATTGGTTATTAATTGGTTTAATTTATTGTGAATGCTCTTTTTCTTGCCTTAAACAGTCAAATGTGTTAGGGGAAAAGAAAGTGAGAAATAATAACAAATTTTAATGAATTCAAAACATTAGCAACCATAAAACGGTTTTTCAAATTCTTTGCTAATATGTTAGGCAAATGTAGAGGGAATCTCTAAATATAGATTTTATTCTGCACTCATTTCAAGGTTGTGATATAAAAAAGATTACAGATTATATTAATGATTTTTATTTAATGAAAAAGGATTAAACAAGATATTTTGGTTTTTAAATATTAGGAAATATGTTATTTCAGCATGACAAATTCATATTTTTCAGATATCTTATTATGGAATCAAGTTATGCTGCGCAACAGTTCTATTCCACTGATTCATTGCAAAGGTATTTAATTTTACCTGTTATAAATATTGTTTTATTTATAGAATGTGAAATTTTATGATTCGTGTGATGTTCTTTGCATTAAATGTTTTAAAATTGTGGCTTGTATGTTGCTCTAGAATGATACATTGTTTTATTTATTTAAGCCTCTTTCTTTCAGCCTTTCTAGGGCTGTTCTTATAACAGATTCTTCTCTCTGTCCTTCAGAGAAAAAAGAAGTATGTATCAGTTCTATCGATTTAAAAAATATTTTTATTTAAACATCACTTTAAGCATTACCATATATAAGCATGAATATTTAAAAAAAATTGAAATATTATTTCTTTTCTTTTTGTTTTTCAAGACTTATTATAAATAGGCGTTTGTAACCTGCTCACTGGATGCATCTAATTTGAGTCTAATGTTGTATGTGTGATACTCTTTTAAAAATGTAGTTTGAAAAGAAGAGGAAAATATATGCTTCCTGTGAAAAGTTTCATTTATATGTATGTGGGTACTATTACATTTCTTGAAACAATTACCACTGTTTCTATATTAGTATATCTGCTATCACAATGCATATAGTACCTATTACCGTTTCTGGTGTAAATGATAATTTGTTAATTTCTTTACTGCAAATGGATATCTTTATTGATCCTGAAATGGAATACTGCCTAGATTTCTCTTGTATGTATCAAAACCAAAGATAAGTTTAGAAAATGGAGAGAAAAAATTTAAAACAAAAATATTGAATAGAATTTAAATGAGTTATTTTGAAAATTTACATACACAATTATAAGTTTTAAAGCAGTTTGAAGATACAACAGGAATTAAATTAAATTTAATTATGAACTAATGGATATAACCCCAGAAAGACGCATGCTTAAATATTCATTTGTGTTAATTGAAAAGACATGGCAATAATAATAATATAAAAATTATATAACAGAGTTATAATTTTTTATACAAACTTTTTAATCTTTATTTTTTTATTAAATAGGTTTCTAATAAGATATGCTTTTTTTTTGTCATGGGAAGGGTATAAGGACTAAGGAATTTAATATATTGAATCAAAACTCAACACTTCCCATTATTAGTAATGTAGTTTTCATTAAATCAAATCTTTATTATTTATTTTTCTTATTAGAATACATTGTTGAGATTTCCACCCAGAGATGACATGAAGAACCCTGTTACAATTTTGGAGCTCAGTTCAAAGAACTATGTCTGTCCAGAAGATTTATGTATGTATAAATAATTATAGTGTTTTTGTTATGATCGGGGGTGATTGTGCTACGGAAAAATCCGGATTTCCGGAATTTTCGCTAGCAGTGATCCGGAAGTTTCCGGAAATCGAAGGTCCAAACGTTTAGAAAAATCATTGATCACAGAAGTTTCCGGAAATCAAATTTTCAAAGGTGGAACTTAAAAACACAGTTTATTTTATGGGTTTGTAAGGAAGAGCCAGAGAGATACTTTATAAGCTTATATGTATGATTAATATTAATTTTTTATCAGTAAATAGTTGTTATAATCATAAACTCAAGAAAGAAAGACATATTTGTAAATTTTAATTACTTCTCCAGGTCATCATAGGTCTATGTAAATGGTATAGGTATGTGTAAAATTTTAAATATATTTTAAGTAAACTAAGAAATATTGAGAAAAAGGAGAAAAGGAAATTTTCCAGTATTTTGACATGGGCTCACAATCACCCCTGTATGATTATAGTGTATAATTATAGTGTTTTGTTAAATATGAGATTTTTTTTCTGATGTAAATTATTAAAAAAACTGTTTTGCAAAAAAAAAAAAGTTACAATATTTATATTATTTGGAGTAATGTTTTAATTAGTCAAATATTTACTCAAAGTTATAAATGCATTTCTAAAAAATTAAGTAGAGCATTGTATTTTTTTTAACTAATATTGTTGTTCCATTTGTTATTTTATTTTAAAGTAAATATTCCATTGCCTTACATCATTTCACGCTTCTGTGGCAGATAGGGCAATGAGCTTCTTGTAACAGTCTTATCAATCTGAACCTGCTTCTTAAATCGGTCATTAAGTAGCTCACCTGAAAGTGTCTGTCTTGTAAAATCATACCATGAAAGGAAATTTTTGGTTTTCCTTTTATTCTCGTGGTAAAGTGGGTGCTGTTTGCATGAGACCAGGTGGCATCTTTGCAAGACATGATTCAAATGTCTTTTTTTTTCTCCACATCTTTGTTTAAGGGACAGCCATGCTATTTTTGTTGTTTTTAATTATTATTATTTTTTTTTTGGTCCAATATAATTGGAGAATTTTTGGAATGCTTCAATTTTGTCACATACACACTTCAATTTTGTCACAATTTTGCTCACATGCAAACAAAAATAGTAATGATTTTGCTGAAATTTGAATTTTCTGGTTGTTTTGAAAGTTTATAAATCTAAAGACTTTTGTAGCATTTAATAGTGAATAAGGCTTGTGTATATTGCTAAAATATTATTGTATAAACGATTGTTTTTGCATATAATTTACTTATATTTTGTTTTTATTATTAGTGAAAATACATTGCAGTGTTTTTGTGAAGGAGATATTTCTGAAGAATTTAATAATAACACTATTGTAAACTCGAAGCATAATATTATTGTCTACAATGCACAATAATATTGTAGATATCATTTATTGATAAAACTATTTGAATTATAAATGATTTAAACTTAATGAAAAAACCGAAAAGCTCTTCGTATTTTGTTTAAATAACATATTCATACTAATTTTTTTTTTAAAGTTTCGAAAAAAATCAGTAGCTTATCAGTTATGTACTTATTATTGGTATATATTGTAATACCTTAGCTATTTTGAAAGATATTATAACCATTCACAAAACCTTAAAGTTGCCACTTTACCTCTTCTTCCTCTATATTCTTTATTCTCTTTGGTATAATAATTTGTTGTTTGTAAAATTTTTAAGAATTTTCCCTCATAACAAACATGCTTCATAAATATTAATATATTTGTATTCGTCTAAAGATTATGGAAGGTATGCTTAACTATATGCCTGGATTAAACAATTTTTGATTTTAAAACATCAAAAAAAAATTTTTTTGTAATGTAAATCTCTAAAATTAATATTATAAATATGTGATGGCACTATGGTTAAGACATAAAGCTATTAATATGATTGGCCAGAATTTGAACTTTGGTGGTGGCTTGAAGTTCACCCAGATGAAAAGACTCAATGCTGACCACATTGCTATACATAATATTGTGAAGCCTTAATGCAAACCTTGATACAATAATTTGTTGCAGAAGTGCTTTGTGCTTTACATTAAATATTTATATTTATTAACATTTCTTGTGGCAGCTTTTTTAGATTATAGATAATATCAAAGCTGCATAGTATTCTCAGGCTTGGTGCCTACCAGGGAGGATAGTTTTTTTCTTTATTATGCATTGGTCGAACTTCATTCAATATCCTTTAAAATTAAAATTTTATTCATTTCAGATATTGTATACATGTATTGTCGATCATCAAGCCAAACAGCTGAGGAAGATTTGGAACCTATTATCAATTTATTATTCAAAAAGGAAAACAGTGGAGGTAATCATGATTATATTGATGTTTTTAACTATGAAAATGACCATAATGTCACATTAGTTTCCCTATATGTAGAAAACTATTTAGTTGAATCTATTTTTAAAAACTATTTAAAATTCATACAAATGTATTTTAAGATGTAAAGAGAATAAAATAAATCTAGAATAAAATAACTGTTTCAAATTTTTAAAAAAAAGCAGTAGTTAAAAAAATATTTAGTCTAACACAGTTTAATTTAGTATCGGCCTCACTTGGATGTTCCGTAGACAGAAACACTACTAGGACATATGTGTCCTGTTTAAAGAGAGGACATATGTCCAAGCCCCTCCCCCCAATCACCCATAAAGTTAATTTTTTATTTTATTTTGACAGAATATTGTTATTTTTAACTTATTTGATCTATTAAATTCGTAATTTGTCTTTTTATCAGAAAAGAAAAAATAGGTCCTGAGAAGTTTAATTTTCTTTAAATTTTGAACAAGCTTTATTCTTTCTCCCTATTTGTTATTATTGTTTATTTAGTTTTAAAAAATTAATTTAGCAAAATTATAAATTTATTTTAGTATCGAAATAGTATTGTAATATTTATTTTTGAAACTTACAATGATTTTTTGCTGTACAAACTTATGATGAGAGTAGTTTTTTTATGTATTGGGAATGTTAAATCATGCAGTGTAATTTTAGACAAAGCCAAATGATACCATATTAAGAAATTGATCATGATTAAAATGGTCCGTTGCTTTATAAATTAAATATTATTAGTGTATTTTCTTAATAATGCCTCCTATTAGTTAAAGATAAATAACTTAAGTTATAAAATAAAATCAATTTTTAAAATATTAGTTCTATCTTTTGTAATCAGATTATATTTTATACCTTTATTTGTTAGATTCTCAAGAAAGCAAGCCTAATTTATTGTGGAGTGTTTTCTTCAATCAACGGGATACGTCAACCATAAATCTGAATTCTCACACACCTGAAGGTGTTTTTCTGACGTCCTCCCCAGACATAGAACTGGATTATGAACATGCTGTTAAAGAGGTGAGTAGCTGACAAACCATAATAAGCTAAATTCAATTTCTTTGGAGGGATGTTACTTTATTTAAATTATTGCTTTTCCCAACTGCAGATACTTATATAAATACCCTTGATATAATTGTATGCTAACTATTAAAACTCAAAAGATTACACTATTATTCATGTAGCTAAGATAAATAATATAGCTAGTGTATTTTTGTAACAGATTCTTTAAGATATTGATTGCATCTGTCTCATTAGAAGAAAGTTTATGGAAACAAGCAAATTTCAACATGTTTGCTTGTTAAAGGAGAATTTTAAACTTTTTCAATAAAGAATTAAATTTTCACTGAGACTTGACACTTTTCTTGCTGACAACTTCAAAAAGCAATTTTCATATGATACGAAAATATCCTTGATGAAATTAAGTTATGTTCATAACAGAACTTAAACAGTATGAAACAGTTTTTTTTAAATATTTCTTGTGTATCTGCTATTGGGTCATAATTTTCTTTCCCTCTTAGATCAATGAACAGGGGATATTCCTCTCTCATTCTTTTAAATACATATCTAATACCCAGTTGATTATAGAACTTCTGTTCAAGTGGCTATAATCAATCACAATTTGCTTAAATATCTGGAAAAAAATTTAATTTCTGTTAAAAAGATTTATGTAATTTTAACTTCTAAATCCTTAATTCAGGGTTCAAACGGAGATCAGAAGAAGAAATCCAAGGAGTTCAAAATTTTACTCCGAAACTTATCAAAAATTTAAAAACTTTGTTTAAAAGATAACTAGACAGTCTTTTTTTAAAATTAAAAAGCAGTTATTATAAGAACTTGTAAAAATGTATATTTTGTATAAGATATTTTTTTTAGCCTTTTTGAAATAGATTTCGACTTTGTCAAACTTAATCAAGAAAAATAAATAAAGTTATCACTTTCACACATAAATACATTTTCCAGTTTCAAATATTCTAATAAACCTTGTTAAAGTACATAGTACAGATGTTAAAGATTAACATAAAAACCTACCAATCTTATATTTTTAAATTTGAATACATAAGAAAATCTAAGGCAATTCATAAAAAAAAAAAAATCACAGTAAATCATTAAGTAAGTTTGCTTGTAACATGTTAAATTAAAATTATTTGCTGTTTTTTTTTTTTGTTCTAACTGTTGCAATTAAATTTTTTTTCTTTTGAAGTTTTTCTTAAACTATTAGATTTTGACAGCTAAGTTATATCGTTTCGTTTCCCTGCATGGGCAGCAAATTCATCAGCAGACTTAGTAAGTTCATCTATGCAACACAATGATCTAAGGAGTTTCTAAGGACTAATTGGAAATCTAAGTAGTTCCAAGTACTCCTTGGAGATCTTTTTATTTCCAAGGAGTCTGTACGAACCTGTTGTATACTAACTATTAAAAGTTAAAAGATTATTCGATTATTATTTTATTTAGATGTAGCTAAGGTAAATAATATAGCTAGTATATTTTCGTAACAGATTCTTTAAGAAATTGATTGTATCCGTCTCATTAGAAGAATGTTACTGGGAACAAAAAGAAAAAACAGCAAAGTTTAACATGTTTGCTTGTTAAAGGAGAATTTTAATCATTTTCATTAAAGAATAGAATTTTCACTGAGACTTGACACTTTTTTTGCAGACAACTTCAAAAAGCAATTTTCAAGAAGAATATGAAAATATACTTGATAACACCAATGAACAGGGAGAAAAAAAAGGGGGAAATTCATCACTTTTTCTTTTATATATATATCTAATACCTGGATGCTTATTGAACTTGAAGTTCTTCTGTTCAAGTGGTTATAATCAATCACAATCTGCTTAAATATCTAAAAAACATTAAATTCTTGTTAAAAAGATANGAGTGGTTATAATCAATCACAATTTGTTTAAATATCTGAAAAAAATTAAATTTCTGTTAAAAAATGTTTATGTAATTTTAACTGCTAAATCCTTTACTCTATAACTGTGTTCTTACATCTGAAATCTAGTTAAATTAGGGTTAGCAATAAATGAGCTTGACAGTTTATAAAATAAAATTATAAAAATTCTTGTTAGACTAAAAAATTTGAATGCAGTCACTATATAACTTTTTATAATGATTTTCATTTTAATGTATCCTGCACATACATGATACGCTGATGAATCTTCTTCTAGGCTCAAACCATTTTTGAAACTATGTATCCAGGAGAAGAGTTTTTACCAAGGGCTCCTGATCCTGAGGATATTCTAATTGAGAGTCATAATAATCCTGGTGATGAGGAGAATGTTGGGAAGATTGAAAACGATGTCAGCGAAAGTGAAGAAAATAAAGAAAACCACGAGGAAGGTGATGAAAACAAAGAAAATGATGATTGCGCAGAGAATAAAGAGAATGATTATAGTGCACAAAGTGAAAATCAGTTGAACCGTGAAACTGGTGAACATAATAACTAGATTTTTTATAAGTTCTATATACTATTTAAGAATGCGGTGTGATCTTTCTAATATTCATACATGCTTTACTTGCATATGTGGGCCTTAATGATGCAATAGTAGAAAATATGCTTTAAATGATGAAGAAAAAAATAAGATTTCAGTATGTGTAAATAACTTCATGCAATATTGTACTATCTTTGAAATTAATTAGAATGTATTGAAAAATAATTTTGTAAAAATTAAAGTTAACGTAATTTTAGTTAAATGTTTTGAACCATTTCTGCCATGACATTTACTGTAAGTGCAACTTATATGTATAGTCTTTTTGTTTTTAATATTCTTATAAAATTTTATTTATTTTAATGTAAGAGCATGGTTTTTTTTATTTGAAATGTATTGAAAACTATTATTCTTTTTCTCATTATGGCAGAAAAAGTGGTGATGTATCTAATTTATTTAAATTTTTTCATAATGCAATCTTTGCATTATAAGCTTGTGCATATTGTATATTTTTTTACATGATCAAATTTTTGTAATTTGCATTGATTTTTATTTAATTCATAATAATTATTTATTTAAATTTTTTAATCGTATAAATGTTCTATTTTTTTGTATAATAATAAAGTATAAAATATGACATATCTTGAAAACTTTTTAATAAAAATGCTTTAAATCAATATCATTCAAAAAAAAATATTCCATTAACACCTTATTTTAAATAATATTAATTCGTGTTGTATATTTTATTTTACCATGCATATCTTTTGTGATTTTTTATATATTTCTTATTTAAAATTGTAAGATTTTATTTTTAAAACTAAATATATTTATTTATTGGGGCAATCGAAAGACAAATTAACTGCTTAAGCTTTTTTTCTTCTATTAAATAAAATTTATGTATCTAATAAATATTTTTTTCTAATTTATAGGGGTAATCAAATGACTTCTCGATCCATTCCATTTTTTGTGTTTTGACATTAGTTAAATTAGGATTTCATAAATACATCTTTTAGATAAGCTAATGAGTAATAATATTATTTTAAACTAACTTAATACTGTAAATATCTCTTTTTTTTAAAAAATTTTCACACAATATTGATAATATAAATTAGTACAAAAAATCAAGTTTTGTTATTAGATAAATAAGGAAAACAAAATCTGATATTTTATAAGTACTTACATTTTGGTGTGATTTATTACAATAATAAACTTGCTTCTTCTTATTTGCTATTTTAACCCCACTCAATTTGACTTTATTTTTAGTATTTTCATTTAATGTGACATTGGTGGAATATTAGAAGAAAAGGGGGGCATTCAAATATTATGTAAACATTCTTGTGACCATTTGAGACTCCTCCTCCCCCATTGTTAGCAAATGTGAACAATTGGGTGCGTTTGTAATATTTGAACAATCCCAATGCACCTAAATCTAAAATCAAATAAGTTTTCGATTACAATTTTTTTTTGCTATTTAACTATTATCTTTGTAAAATAAATGAGTATCTTTTAAAACAAAAGTTAATATTAGATAATAATATTTTGTTTAAACAGACTGAAATTATTAACTTCTTATTAAGTATTCATTGTATTAATTATTCATTTTAACATAAATTGTCGTGCAGGAAAGTGGGTATAAGTAGTTCTGAAAGGACTTGCGTCGCAGTTGTGAGCACTTTCTGCTTTAATGCATCACTTCTCACGCAGTATTGGTAATTATAATTTACATAATTCCCCTTTACATTCGTTTAAAAAGCGTTTCAAGAAGCGATGAGGGAATTAATAAATGAATTAATTATAATTTTCTTTCTATTAACTTTTACTTACTTACTCTTTTTATGTTATATCCACTTGAGAGATTAAATTTTTAGTTATAAGTTTTCAAATTATTTCTAGTTTAATTTTTCCTCCGAAATTACAGTGTATACAGAATTATAAACATTTTTTTCATTAAATCTTAAGTACACATGACAGTGATTTTCTTTAGCTTGCAATTTATTTTTCAACTTTAAAAAGAGCAGTTCAGTCAGTGTCTTGCCCAAGATAGCCATGCATTATTCTATTTTTAAATAATGTTAAATAAGTAATATTTTGGGTTTAAGTATCAGGTTATGAATTATTGTTTGTGTGTTTACTATATAGTGACCTAATGTTATAGTGTCCATTTTAATTTGTATTGTATTGAGCATGACTGTAGTCACATTTAAAAGGTGGACTAAAAGAAAACAACTGAGTTATATTTAAATGAAAGGAGAGGGGTATTTACAAAAGCAACCTTTATTATTATTCTCCAACATTTTGATTAACTTTTTCTTCTTAATTCATATAGTTAACTTTTTATAATATTCATATACTTAACTTTTAATCAGGCTCGGACCAGTTTTGGTTTGGGAAAAAATTATTTCCGGTTTTATAAAAAGGTTGCTATAAAAATTCATTTCTTGCCTTGCATTCATCTATTACGGGATTTGATTTTAAAGATTATTTAATGTATTAGAAAAATCAAAACTTTGAGTTTCAAAAAATTTAATAACATTCTTTATGCACTTTATTTCCATTAATTAGAATATTATATTAGAACGAAAATATATTTTCAAGTCTTTTAGAACGTTAGAAAAATAGACAAGTTTAATGTTTTTCTCTTTCTTAAATTACATTATTTTTTAGTTTAAAAAACAAGTGCATAAAAATAAACATAATTATTGGTTTAATATTAAAACAAGTTTTCCTCCCGAGAACCTGTTAAAGGACAGGTTTTAAATGTGATACAGAACAGTGAATATTCTACTAAAGAGGCTACAATGAATGTTTCTCAATATGTGATTTAATATAATTGCATTCAATTTGACTTTATAATTGTTAGTGCTACCTTTATTGCTACCTTTATAGTGATACTTAACAATTGTAAATTTGTATATTTTTGTATTCATTAATAAAAATAAATTTTGTTTCTTGAATCGGAATCTATTCTAAATAATACAGAATAATCTTTGAAAGCTGAATGTTTGGTCTAGCTTTTACAGGTAAATGGTAGGAGCTTGTTCATGTAAGGTGTGTCCAAAAAGTTCAGTGACTGGATGGATATCTCAAAAATAAAAGTGTTAAAAATGCGATCATGTGCATGGAGAGACAGCAAAAGTTGCAAGAAACTAAAGTTATCGAACAAATTAGTCTATGAATCAGTCTGATGAGGTCCGGTGGCAATCCATCGCAAAGTTCAAATACTTGTTTCTCCAAGCTTGTAATTGTCGAGGACACAATAGCAAAGTTAGACTTGATAAATGATAAGTTTCCTTTGATTTTATCAGAGGCCAACACGTTTTGCGTTATCTTAATTGATGCAGCATCTTCTAAATCAAGACAAATTACAAAACGAATCTTAAATTTCGTGTAATAAAAATGCCCCAAAAAATAATAAAAATTGGAAAAAATTAACAAAAAACTTAAATGCTTTAAAATGCAAAAAATGCCCTATAAATCTAAAAAAATGCTCTAAAGGAAAAAAATGCAAATGTTATCAAAATTCGGGCCTTAGTGATCACCAATCTGAAAATTAGTCTATTTTTACATTTTAAAAAGACAAAAATTTACGTGCAGAAAGGAAACATAAAATAGTAAAACTAAATTTTTTATTGAAAATACATTTTTATAATTGCAAATTTAAAACCTGTTGAGCATTTATAAACCATTATAGTATAATGCAAAATACAAATAGCTTTGAAATATTTTATTAAGTATTTAAATTCATTATTAAGTCGACAACATTGATTATAATTAATTTGAATCACATTTCAAATTAAATGGAATTCTTTTTAAACATTGATTTACCACAAAAAATCAGATCTTAAATATGACTAATAGAATATAAAAGGACTAGTTCAAAATTATAAAAATAAAAAATATCACACAAATGAAATTGCAAATTAGTTGCAAAAAATAAGTAACAAAAAAACTATTGAGATTAACATTTTCAGATTAATATTTTCCAGATTTAATAATAATGGAAACTTAATGCTAGAAAATGCAATAACCATAGATAAAATCGAAAGGGGAAAAAATTTCTGTAAAACCATTATCAATATGCATAAAAACGTTATAACATCAGCCTTAAAAAATTAAGTATTTTAACTTTTACAATATAACAGAGCTCCTTAAAATAATAGTCAAAATTCTAAATAATAGAGCAAATTTAAGTGTTCAGAAAACGAATAGATTTGGTAGCTGAATTTCTTTTTGAAATTCAACAATAAATTTTTTGTGCTCAATCAAGTAAGTATTTAGTATATATTGCACTCTATACTTAACAAAATACATATTTCTACTGTCACATGACAAGTTTTTGTGTGAAAAGATTAGAAGTATAAGTTTTACTAAGCCTTGATATAGAAAAATATTTTTATGTGATAAGCATTTAATAAGATAATACTTTTGCACATTAAGTGCAGGTTTCTAAAATTGACCACAGCCTTACAAAAAAAATAATACAACACATCGAAAAAGAGAAAAGTGGATTCACACCAACCTTGTATTTTTTTCTTTGTGTGTTAAAATTGGTTTATTAAAAGGTCAAAGTTTGTATTTATCTGAAAACATGAAAAAGAATTCAATAAAGCAAAAACTAATTCCATAATAAATTATTTTACTTTAAGAACCTATTTAACTGCATTGCAGTCATTTTGAAAGACTCTACGCATTTATTTTTTGTATAGTGTCTGAAAATAAATACTCAGCCTTTTTTTTAAAAAAAAAATACTAATTAAAAGTTGATATACATTTAAGTATGAAGTATCACAATATTAAATACTACAGAAAGTTTAAACTGTATATTTTAAAATCATTATGATTGAAGAAATATTAAAAATCAATCAAAAATTTCAAAATATAAAGAATTGTAATCAAAAATGTAAAAAAAGAGTTTTTTGCCAACCATTGTATCGCCATACAACATTGATAAAATCTAATTAGCTATGTACATGGTTAACTGGTAATTCATTTTTGAGGTGAGTTTTGTATTAAAAAAATTTTTGTGTATACTAGCAAAGCCAATAATTATTCTTTAAGGATTGATCAGAATACATTTTATACTTTTGATACATTTGTCATTCCGAAAAAAAAAGTATCTCGTTTTTAGAATATTTTTCTGATACCATGAAACATTTTCTCTAATCATAAGACACATTTAATTTTTAAAAATTTTAGTGGCAATTAAAGAACATTGGATATATTTTCTGAATATATGTTATAGGTCAAATCAAGCTTTGCTATTATAAATTATCTTATAATATAGCTATTAGCATAGATTAACTTTATTAGAAAAAATTGTAATTTAAAACTTATAATGTGTCCTTCTCTAAAGTTATGATTTACTATAACAAAATGAAGTGATCCTTATCAAAGCTCATTTGTTACAAAATGAACTATCATATTCACAGAGTTTGATCCTGAACAAAAAAACATTTCATGTTTTTATTTCATTTCATTTCATTTTTCTAATTCTTAAATAAAGAAGAAATCTTTTCATTTACAAATTACATTAACTATTATTATGTATTAAATGAAATATTTATAAATAAACTTTGATTAATGTTGCTGCAAATTAAATTTTAATGCAATAAGAAAAATATACTAATTTCTTAAAATAATACCCTGAACTATATTAAATTTGACAAGAAAATTATAAATGAAGTTTTCAATAAATTGGAAACGCACACAATAATAAAAAATTGAATTATTCTTTTACTATAGAGATTCATTTTTAAAATTTGGCAATTTTTGTAAATATTTAAAAATCATTTAAGGCATTTATATTTATTTCCAGCTTGATAGCCTTAAACAAAAAAATTCACATGATTTGAACTTTAATATACAAGTACACTAGCACTTGGAAGCTTTAAATATAAACTTTGATTAATTTTGCATGAATTAAAATTTTATACACTTATAAACAAATATATAATCTAAAGAGTAAAATTTGAAAGCTTTAAATATAAACTTTGATTAATTCTGCATAATTTAAGCTTTGATACATCTATAAAAAAATATTTGCACTTTAAATGTTTCACAAATTCTAGAAAAATTATGGAATTTAAATTTCTCTAAATTTTAATTACACTTGTTAAAATACACAAAACATTTATTTTTAAAATAACTATTGAAAAAAATGTCATTTTTTTAAGAAAAACATTTTAACAAATCTGTTAATAACACTAGTATTTCATTCCTAATCCTAGACAATTAAACATTTATTGACAGATAATCTCATTTTTGAGAGTTTTGAGAAGTCAGAATGTTAAAATGTTACAATGTTAGTGTTACAGAATGTTAAATGTTACGTTGAATTTTAACACTTTTCATTAAATTGTTAAAAGTAAAGTTTCATATTAAACTGTTAAAAGTTGCTGAAGTTTGACAAAAAATAACTACTTTTTTTCACCGCAAACAATATTAAGTGTCAACTCCATCCTCAATCTTTTAAGTGATAATAATATATAAAAATAATAATAACAATTTATCAGTATATCTATAGACAAACCATTATTATTTGCTTAAATTTCAAACAAATTTGTTAAAAATTATTTAATATAATTTTAAAATTTGAAACATTATAGCTTTAATTTGTTAAAATAAGCAATTTGCATTAAGTTTAAAGTATTCTAAAATGCATATTCTAATAATAATAATGATGATTTTAGAAGTAGAAGAATTATATGTATTTAACAATTACTCATCCTACTAGAGCATCAGCATCAGGCGACATATCTTGAAGTGCATTATTCTCTCCATTTTCTTTATGGGGAGAATAAAAGTTCTTCATTCTCGAACTCATAAAAAATACCACAAGATCACAGCACACTGCAAGAAAAATAAAACATACAGACATACTGTGGAGGTAATATTTAAAAAGATCATTATCATAAAGCCAACAGTTTCCATCTTGCCCACATTTTCTACTCCACAAAATACAAGCTTTATCGATCACATATCCGTACAGAAGAGGATAAGGAATAGTAGCTAGAACAAACAAAAAAATCTATATAAATAACCATTATATTTTAGGCTATTTTGAAAGAATAATAACACACGGAAAAAAATTTGCTAAAAAAATAACAGTTTCTAACATAATTATAAAACTTCATAGGAAAGACTTTAAAATTAAAAGCTTCGTATTTCTATTATAGCAGTCCTTGTAGTTGACGAAAGAAAAAATTGAGACATCTTTTGTAATAGCACACGCATGCACACACACACACACATTATATATATATATATATAGCATCAGATTACTTCATAAAGGAGCTAAAAAAAGTATAACTCGCTCAACTTAATATTAACAATAATAAAATATATTATTTTTTATTTTAGAAATACTTTGTTTAGAACAGAAAAATGTAACAATTTGCAAAATGATTTTATAGAGCACTGAACAACTCATACCTGTTTGAGATCAATATGTAGAAAATTTTATATGGTACTGTGACATTAAAAAAAATTACCTGAATCAATTAGTTAATATTCCCTTATACCAATATTTATTTAAAATTTTTAATTGAATTTAGGACTTCCTTCATCAAATAATTTCAAAGCAGGCTTTGAACTATTTTGAACAAAAATACAGGGAATATACTTTACACATATGCATTTATATATTTTTGTACAAAAGTAATTTAGTGGATGATCTTAAAATTACAGTCCTAATATAGTTGAACCCTGTTATAGTAAGCAGTCTGCAGATCTGCAGATAATTCATATCATTACATCTGAATGCTTTGAAAAATTATTTTTTAGAATACGGCAATATTGTTAGAAATAGTGATTAAAATAGTACATAGTTTGCTTATAAATTATTGATTGATTAAATGTATAATAAATTAAACATTAAATAAATTAATTTTTAACATTCTATGTAAGAAATTAATTAATTTTCGATTGATTAGAGTTCGATTTTGAGTAAAATTTACCAATTTTCTATCAACAATTAAGAAAGAATATAGTATTTCTTGACGCACAGTGCAAATTCAGAATTTTTGATGCAAATTTTACTTTTAGGGTAGAAGCTGCCGCAGTTTCTTATCCTTTAATATGGGGAAGGTGAGAAAGAAGAGGGGTAAGCTGCTTAACAATTTGTTCACCTTAGTTTTAAGGCGAAGAGCATGCAAAAGTACAATTTAAAGAAATTCCATTATTTGCAATTGGAATTCCTGTAAATTTAAAGTTGATGAAATAAAAAAAAACTGAGGAAATGAAATTAAGAGTCCACTATAAACAAACAACCAATTTTTCAGCTGTCCAGTAAAAGCGTATAAAATAACAGTTAAACGAGAGTTCCAAAAGGGACCATTAAAAAAGTTCATTACTACAGAGTGTTCACTATGTCCAATATTCATTATAGAATGTAATCTATTAATAGTTTTCCATTTATTAATTCATCTAATGTGTATACTTTCTTGGTTTAATATTTCAAGAAAATTCCAAATGTACACAAAGGGCATTGATTAGGTAACATTCTGCATTTTTTTGCAAAAATAACAGCATTAATGAAACAATGTACAAATTCAAACTTACCAAAAATAGAAATAACAAATTCAACGGCACCTAATGCCAAAGTCTTATCTTTTTCATCCACACATCTGACAAATTAATATAAAAATCTTTTAATTGACAAGCATTAGCAAATTAACTTAATAGTAATCTACATGAATTGCACACTACCTGAGTGTAATTAAAACATTTCCAACTCGAGATGTAGAAGAAAACATTTTTGCCAAACTAACAATGATGATGTAAGGTAAAAACATGGCACAGTCAACAAAGCAAAATCCACTTTTAGCTTCAGGTTCTTTTAAATTTTCATCATCGGGGATAATACAAGAACAATTTTGATAAATCTAGAAAGAGAATAAAATAATTACAACACATAATAATCCAAAGGCATTAAGAAAAATAATCAAATTGTAATTAATACGGTAAACCCTCATTTAAGGGACACTTCTTCAGGAGGGGTACATTACATTATTTTTTTATTTTTATTTATTTATTTTATAACAGCCAACCCAATTTTGCGTTTATGACTACTAATGTTCAACTCTGTAGCCTTTTAATTTTGCACCGATCCAGATGACATGGAAACTCCTGTATCTCCCAGAAAAGGATCCCCAAGGAAACCCCTAGTACCCCCAAAGGTATGATTTTTTATACGAACATGGAGGTTTTTGTGACTCGACAGATTTAACGTGTATCAGTTACCATTTGCTACACGGAGAGTCTTTGGCCAAAGAGGATTGAACACACGACTTCTTAGACATGGGCCCAGTGCCCGACCAACCAGGCTATCCCGGCCCTACATTACATTACTTCCTTAGACAGAGATTTCCTTAACCAGACACAAACAGTTTCTAAAAAAGCTCATTTAAAAGCAGATTTTCCAAATTGTTATAAATAGCATTTTGTTTGTCATTTTTTAAACACTAATTTTAAAAATGTGCTTTTTTTATTTACAAAATAAGGGGATAATAAGAAAGCAAAATAGAAAAGGAGACAAATTTGTCTGTGAAAGATGGAGAGAAGAAAATTGCAAAATGAACATTAGTTTATGGCTTTTGATTGATGACTAATTGCAACATTATATGATTGTACTGTGCACTGCAACGATTGCAATTTTTGATAATTTCAATGGGGCCCGATGCCTCGCATTTAGATATTTCCACAACAGACTTTCCATTGGAGTTTAAATGACCCAAAACATCAATAAAATTTTTTTTGAATACTAAAATTTATTCTTCATAAAATATTTTGTTTGGGAAAAATATTTATTTGTAAAAATATCTCATTTCATAATAATGATAAAGTTGAAACTTAAGTGTTCTTTCTTAGAGGTAAAATGAATGTCTGAGATCGTTGAGCCCTTTGCTCCTTACTCTGCATTCCACTGAGTGAGTCTTTGTAACATATATTATATACCAGAGAGGTACTTCATATCATGAATAAAATTTAAAACTATTTATTTTTTAATCAATCATTCAAGAAATTTCCAACAATAGAACAATATTGCAGGAAAAATAATAATAAAAAATATTTGTAAAGACATTATTTTAGACATCGTGTAACTAATATTAAACTTTGATTGAATGGGAAATAAGCTTTTATATTACTATATTACAATTTCTCAACTCTTGTGAGGAAACAATGTCGAAAACATTTTAAGATAATAAGCTGATAAGTTTTATCTTCAAATGTACTTATTTTGTAGAATCGTCACTCTTTCAAATATTCATAATAAAGTTTTAAAATTAAAAGAAAAATTCAAAATTATAGAACATTATTTGAGAGAAAAATTAGTGTTTAAAAATTGGTTGAGCATTGAAAAATACATTGTATTTTTCTACAGTTTTCTTTGATTTTCATTGATTATGATTTTTCTAAGTTCAAATTAGTATTAATAAAAATATGTATTTATTTAACCATCATAATGTTTAGTAAAATAGTTAAAAACATTAGATTTCTCAATTAGAATTTCCTTCTCCCAAAATAACAAATTTTTTGGTCCCCACTTTAACGAGATCCACTTTAAATTTCTTTCTGTCCAATATATAACATCAGGGTCTAAAATTAAATTGTTTTAAGGTATAAAAAATGTGCATCAATTCTTTTTTTTTTACTTTGTTTTCGTCTGTCATTCAAAATAAAAATTTAATAACAATAATAATAAAAACAATCTCACTTTTTGTTTATTTTCTTTGATAAAACTCTGACAACCAGCAGAACAAGGTGAAAAATGAACAAAGTTATTTTTATCACAGATAGGGCTGAAAATGTCAGTATTGCAAGAACAATTGTAGTTACATTCTTTCTGATGCAAGGAATGTCTGCAAAAATTTATAAATTTCTTTAATAGCATGAAATAATTTTAATTACATCAAATGAAATGAAAAAATATTAGCTTTATATAAAAAAAAAATACTTTAGTATAGCCAATAATCTTCTGAAGTTACTTGTTGTTCAAAATATGCAATATTGCATATTTTGAATAGAAAATATTTTAGGGAAATTTTTTAAAATACTATATAAAATTAAAAGAAACATGCTCTTCCATGCACATTTTTAACACACAAAAACAAACAAGAACTTATCTAATTTATAAAATGAATGTTAAATGCTTATTTGAATGAAAAGAAAAAAAAGGACCAACTGATTTGGCTTCAATTTTTTATTCTAAAAAACCATTAATATCCGAACTAAATAAATAGAAAAACACCTGCATACACAAATAATGCACAGATAATCAAATATTTAAATTCATTTTACAATACATTGTTTTAATAAAAACAATTCATTCATTGCTAATAATATATATTTTTCAATGAAATTAACTCTCATTTATGTCACACAAGGAGAAAAGCATGAAAAATTTTCACAGTTTAGGCTGAAAAGAATGAACCTTTCATTCCAGATCTAACGAAAACAAGACATATAAAGTATTTTAAAAATAGCAGCACAAACTTTTCTGGGAGGTAGGATACATTTTACAAATTGAGAATCATATAATAACTCACGATCAGGATGTAGGACTAAAAAATTTTTAAACTTAAATGTCTGGCCAGGTATGTAAATAATTAAAAAAAAGGTACTGTAAATACTGATTAAGCATCCCTCAGATTTTGGCAAAAATCACAATGTTGAATAGGGT
Source organism: Parasteatoda tepidariorum (assembly GCF_043381705.1). Classification (NCBI taxonomy): domain Eukaryota; kingdom Metazoa; phylum Arthropoda; class Arachnida; order Araneae; family Theridiidae; genus Parasteatoda; species Parasteatoda tepidariorum. Next base: position 19,944,794 of record NC_092211.1, on the reverse strand, counting down.
AAAAAAATGGTACTAAGGAGTTAGAAAAAAATAAAGAAAATCTACTATATTTTATAAACGTTAAAGTTAATTATGTTATGTTATAAAGTTAATTATGTTATTTAAGTTAATTATGCTCACAAAATTTATTTATTCGGTTTTCATTTTGCTTGTCATGTTTATCTTTATATTTTTCTTAAAAATTACCTCAATTGCAGTGCATAAGAAAATGATACAAAATTTTATAACATCATTTTAAAGTAACATGTTGAAAGGCATGCCCTTGCCAATGGTATTTTTAATTTTACTAAATTACTTTTATGTTAATAACATGCTATGCATTTATTCCATCAATGCTTAATACTTTTATTAATAATATCTAATCTTTCTTTGTTAATAATACTTTCTATTAATACTTAAAATTAAAAGTGTTGATGAAAATATAATGTTGTAAATATCATTTTTTTGGCAGACGGATTAATAACACATTGATATATTTTCATTCATAAACAATCGAAATAGATATTCGGGCATGTAAATTTTTACTCAGGTGTGTATTTTGCAGACTAATAGGTTTGGCAGGATAATTATGTGCCAACCTCCTACGGTTAGTTAGATGGTAAGGGACCACGAAGGATATTTTACATTAGCACTGTGGTCGCTGAATGTCGAATGTGGAATTCATATTGACCAGCTATCACTAGGATTCGAACCCGGTTCACCTCATTGGAAGGTGAACGCTTTATCCCCTGAGCCATCATGGTTCTAATCAGGTGAGCTGTAGAATTCACACAGCTCACCCAACATCTGTAGAATTCACAGCACTATATAGATGCAAATAATGTCATGGGTTGCTATGTAATTCTCAATCCATGGAATATGCCCTACTTCCATTAAAAACTCTCATCAGCAGTTTTGAGACATCCTGTATTTCATTTAGCACAATGTCCACAGACTCTGGGGTGACAACCTATATTTATACTACACTTGTATTGTCATCAGAATCTTTTTCCAATTAACGACACTGGCTACCAGCCTACTGAACCAGTAACTGAAATATCTACCAGCATCCCCTTAACAACTTAAAACATTACGTTTTTAAAAATCAAAGAATAAAATAAAAATCACATTCTTACATTACATTAGGTTTTATTTGCATCGGAGTTGTTTCACAGCCCATGAAAATTGCAGCAAAAAGGACAATCCCTGCAAATATTTCAATGGAGAGCATGTAACCAACAAGGAATCTTGGCCTGGGTTTAAACTTTTTAATACAATATCCACCTAAAAATACTCCGACCACCATGGCTACTAAAGTGACTGATCCTAAGATATTAAATAAGTTCATTAATGTTGCAATTGAATTGGTAAAAGAAAAAACAATTCTATATTTTCAAAATTAATATTGTTAGTTAATACAACTTTGGGATTAACCCGTTAACCCGTCCATGCTCACGAAAATGCGTAAATCTTTTAGAAACATCATAATAGAGAGCAATTTCCGAAATAACATTCTAAACACATTGAATATATCAAATAATAATAAAATAATAATAAAATAATAATAACAATAAAATAATAATAATAATAAAATAATAACAATAAAATAGTAATAATAAAATAATAATAACAATAAAATAATAATAATAAAATAATAACAATAAAATAATAACAACAAAAAAATGTAAGTGCAAAAATACGTAATAAAAAAGTGCATTAAAAATAAAAAAGTAAAAACCACGATTTTTTTTAATAATTACACATTGAATTATTCTTAAATCTAACCATAAATATTATTATAAATCATTTTGATGGCCAAAAATACTCTTGAAAATATGCCTCTGCACTCTCTTTAGTGCTAGGCAAATCACGAATTCAAATCATTTTGCAGGGGAGTAAAAAAAAAACAGTATATTTCAACAAGCTAAAGAAAAATAACTCCCTCAGTCAAGGATTACACAATAAATATGATAAAATTTGAGGTTATTGGCGCAGAAGTTACATTTTGGCGATAACATTGGGTTTGCCGAAAATGGTCGACAAGATAATCCCAAAGTTATAATTCAAAGAAATTACTGCACATAAGCTGTGAATAATAATACTACCTAAAAAAATTTTATTACAAATTGCAATTATTAAAAAGTTATTAAACATATATATTCAGTATTAATTAATGAAAATATTACTTACTATAGTCAGTACCAGACGTCTTGAGTTCAGAAATCAATTAAAAGAAAAAATGGAGTTTTTAAAACATTTGATTTGCTATTTTCTGCCTAGGAAACTAGATATTTTATTCTTTTCAATATTCAAACTTATTTACAAAGTTTATAACAATGTTTAAAGATGAACGTTAGAGCATTCCAACAAGTAACTTAATTTTGATCTCAGACTTCCCCACATGGTAAACACAAATGATGGTTTTTGCAAAAGCTTTAAAACTTTTCTCAGTCAGCTGTAATATCAGTTGTCAAAATTTTCTTACGCCCTAAGCAGAAGGCAACAAACCACACATTTATAGTTATATTTGTTTCCCTTTAACTAAGTTTTAAAATCATAAACACTCTTTGGGATGCTAAAAAAGTTACGCACAAGTAGTAAAAATAAATATTTAAAAACAATTTGTAAACATAAATAATAATTAATATTTATACCAACCAAATATTACTAAACACAGATGGCAAACAACAATAATTTCAAAAAATTACTGAACTAATCATAAATAATAAAGATGAATACCTGAAAAAAAATTGGCAGCAGCTGCTGATTTACGATACTGACTTTCCATGTATCTTGGCATGAACACAAAGTATCCAAATAATCCATTTATTTGAAACGTAATGCTCAATGTGTGAAAAAATAAAATAGGATTTTTCAGTAATTTTCTTAATGACTGTATTAAATCATCTGCAAAAAGAAAACACATTTTAGAATGTGATAAATTTTTTAATATTATAGTTGAACGAAGGAAAAGTTTCAGTTTTATTATATGTAATTATTACACAAACTTTTTTCCATTTGGAAATAAGTGTTTTAGCATTTTACGAATCACAATTCAGCACATTTGAAATAAAAATAAAATTTAAAATTATTATTTTTTCTAACAAGTTTAAATTTTTAAAAAATTATATTATGATTGTGATAATTTTCATCTTAAAATTTTAAATTAAAATTTCAGGTGAGTGACATGAAATCAGAATAAATTTTAAAAATTATCATTATGATGCATTATAGATATATAATATGATCTACGGTATCCATAAATAATATAGATATATATTACTTTATATATCAACATTTATATCTATCTATAATATATATGCTGATATATAATAAATAACATATCTCTAAAGATAATACAGGTCCAACGTAAGCCAAATCGGCATCCTGAACAGTTATATGTTTTTGCTACAATTTTGCTTTCCTGCATTACACTATCTTTAGAAGACAGTTAAGGTTTTTTCCGCCGGAATTTTTCCTGAATAACTTTAATGTAATTTCAATACAGGAATGAAGAGAAGAGATTAAAAATGTTTACATTTATCTTATTTTCTAAGACTATGGATAGTTTTTTGTGCAAGACTTCTAGAAGTGTGGAGACTGCTGCCTTTATCAGCCAAACCTAGAAATGACTGATCTATCATCTAAGATGATTGATACAAAAGAAAAGTTTTTGAATTTTTAATGCTTTTTTTTAATTTTTAATATTTCTGGCAAGAGGTAGGGGCCTTTCCGTAGTCAAAGAAAAACAGAGTCCTAAGAAAATGCTCTGATAGTCCCATTTTTACAATACAATGGCTCTGTTGTTTCCCTCCCCTTTCAAATATGCGGAATTGCTAATTAATTAAACAGTATTTCAACCTCAATCAATAAAAAAGTTTACTGTGTATAAAGAAGTGTCTGAAATTGTGACAAATATTCTTGGAAGATTTCATACTGAATACAGAAATAAAAGATTAACAATAATAATTTAACAAGAAAAAGTTTCAGATAATTCTTAAAAATAATATAAATAACATATCATTCACATAAAATATAAATAACAAGTCATTCTGAACATATGAGATGTAATTAACATTTTATTTAACCATAAAACAGTTTATTCCATAAAACATTGCATGGAAATGAACAAAAAAAAAACTAAATTTTTTTGCAGCATAGTCAGTATGAAATTTAGGAAAACAATTATCAATTTCTTGATAACTTACTGCAAACAGACTTTGAAATTGTACAATTTATTTCATTGGATGCTGAAGTGTGAGCCAGTTGCCGTGGAAAAAATGCCAAAGGAAAAGATGCTGCAAAAATAGCCAAACCGAGGATGATAAATCCAATCCACCATGCACCAATCCATTTAGGATCATTATTATTGAATCCAGGATCAACTAAAATGGCAAAAGAACAAAAACAAATCAAATTTTTGTCCTGGTTTAAAATACATGTTATATTAAATGTGAAGTGTTACCTTAAAGTTTATGGCCTCCTGTAAAGATATATGATTCAAAGATTCATAAAACATACAAAGATTCTTAAAATATTAAATATCTAAAGAAACTTTTTATTAGAAACTAAGCTTATGACAGTATTTGTTATATATAAGTGAGAATTGGACAAAACTGGATAAGTGGGTAAAACTAGGACCTAGCCCTTTTGACTAAATTACTGGATTCACTTATCAGAAATCCTGAAACTGGTTGCAGACAGTCACTTTAGAGAAAAAAGGAAGAGGCCATAATATTTAATCAATGCCAAAGTTTTGAAAAGATTATTTAGAAAAGTTTTTATTTTTTCACCACTGAATTAAATTTGCAGTTTTTAATCACTTGAAAGTTTATTAATTACAAGTTCAACATTTGATCATACCTCTTTAACTTTAAATTTTAAAATAGGTTGTGTATTGAATTTAAATTAATCTAAGTCTTCATTTCTATTAAATGGCATATTGTCAGGTAAAATCGAAATTTTATAAATCCAATAAAATCAAGAAAAATAAAAGGCCAGGTCAAAATCCCTGTAAGTTTAGATATAGTGTTTCAAATTTATGGAATGGGCACATGAAGCCTACACCATTGCAGAAAAGCATGATCAAAGTTTATATTTGTGATTTCTGCCCTTAATATGATAAACTAATTTAATTTACTAAGAGTTACAAACATGTTAAATTCAAAATTATTTATATCTCTTGATTTTAAAACCATTTTATGTTAATCAGTGTAAAAAGATAGTTGCATAAATTTAATTCAATAAAAAAATACATCAGGGGAAAAATCAATGCTCCTTTTCATTATTACAACAGTTGTATCCAATCAGGTTGCATAAAACTTGGTACTAGAATACTTTCATAAAGTGATTAATTTACTCATATATATGTATATATATATACTAAAAATTATTTATTTTGAACCTAAAGAATTAATTTAGCATTCAAATACAAATTTTAAAAATTTAATTAACACAGTTTTTTTTTAAAAAAGGAAAGAAAAAAAAGAGAAATCAAGAGAGAGAAAGAGAAAACATAAAGACATTGCTTTGTTCAACTTTACCATCTTCAGACATTTTGTGCTAGATCTTCAAAACTATTTTAGTACTGAAAGTTGGAATAAATATTTAAATAAGTATGAAATAATAATATAATGTATGTTGAATACATATGAAATAAGTAGCAGCACAATTTATTCCCATTTAATAGCAGAATAACTTATATTCAAAATTAGTAATGATTTTTTCTTTCATTATGTAGGCATTTACACATAATTTACTATAAACAAATTAAGGCCTCTTCTTTTTGCAAATTTAGCTACCAAAATAAAAAAAATTATCATTAAAAAAAACGGTTATAATTTAATTAACGAGAATTGCTTCTTTTTTTTGTGACAATAACCGCAGAACATTTCTAATTAAGTAAAATCTTGCAACAATCTTGAAGATTCAATATAATTCTGATTCTGGGAATAAAGACAATTAGAATTTAAAGAGTGCAAACTCTTTAAAAAATCCTAATTGCCTTTATTCCTAAAGGATACAAATGTCCCAGCAGAAGACACTAAGCATACTTTGAGCAACAATTTAATCAAATATGTAGAAAAAATCAGTTATTACCAGAGGGATTTTCATAATATTTCAGACAAAATGAAGAAAGCATAAATCCCAATGTAGGTCCAACAATTCTAAGAGCAAAGGTTGCACCTAAAATCATACAAAAGTTTTTAGACAGTTTAACTCATTTGATTATTTTTTTTTAAATTTGTTATGTTTTTAAAGAGTTTGAGTGCAAAACTAAAGTATTAATATAAAGTCATATTTTCTTAAAATTAAAAATATAATTTTATATTATTTATACAAATACATATTATAATAAATACTGATTCACTAAATCTAAACAATATAATAAGAGCATAAATAATGCTCTGGTAACGGATATATACTATAGTTTCAGTTTCAGTTCCAGAAGGAGAAACTTTCTTCAGTGTCAAAATACGGAATGAAAAAAAGGAAACAAATAAATAATATTAAATAATATAGGGCAAAAACTATAGCATGTCTGTTTATGAGGCATTACTTGTGCTTTTTCAAATTGTTTAGTTTTGTTAATATGTAGCACTAAGTTAACCTTTTCTAACAAGTTATCATTTTCCTCAACCACAAACAAATTAGAAAGAACAGCAAACGTTTCTTTTTTAACAATGCACTGTAAATGATAAAAATATACAGTGGTAATGAAAATAGTATTTACATAATTTTATAGATTTACTTTTAAATATGCATGAAAATAAAATATGTTTTTATATTAAAACAATCTATGCTTGATATCTATTTAATAAATTAATTTAAATTAAAAAAACAAAGATTTCATTTAAATTTGCAATTTTTTAAACTTTGTGTCCATTAAAAAATGTAGTATAATACTGTAAATTTGTAAAATGTAGTAAAATTTAGAACAGATATATAATTCAGTACATATAATACAATAATAGAAATATAATACAGTACATAATAATACCTAAATACAAGGGAGAGTTCTTCTTTTTAACATTATCATCCATGTAAGGAGTACCTATAGCATAGTATGCCATTGAGCCAAAACCATTTAAAAAGTTTGCTAAAAAAAGTATAGAAATGGCGAGAGTATTCTGGGATGACCTTTGACAGTGTTCTGACGCTAAACTATTATACTCATTACACAATTGGGCTTCGTTATTTTTGGATAAAATAGTAAGTTTTGTATCTGATCCAAACAAAAAATATGGTAAGGCACTGAGAAAACAACTCAGAACAGTAATCATCATTCCAAATGTTACTAATTTGGGTCTATGCGCAAATTTTCCATAGTATCCAAGAAAGATTCCAAATAATGCGGGACTAATATTATCAGCAATTAATATAATTCCAGTAACAGAGCTATCAAATGAATAACGCTTTTCGAGAGTAGTTAAAATCCCAATGAAATATGTGAAATAAGCACCCTGTAAAATACCAATAAGGCAAAAAAATACAAGGAAACATTTGGCATTTGCAAATCTTTGGAGAAATTTTGGTTTGAAAGTGCCGATTCCACAAAGAAAAGCGGTCGAGTTTGTAAGATCAGGATCGTTGCTTAAATTTGAATCTGCCATTACTCATGAAATTATTTTTTAAATGCAAATTTGCAGAATACAGAAAGTATTAAGTAGGTTTAACATTGTTCGATACATTACTTAAGAATTAAATTCATTATATTGATCTTTTGTACGCCTCTTCCTGTCATATTTCTTCGTTTAGCAGAAGATAAACAAATCACAAATACAGCATGTAAACAATATACAATGAGTCGATTCAAAAGACTTTAGTGCACTAGTTCAAAAAGCTGAATTTTTTATCTGTATGTATATGTATTACAGTTGTTTTGCGAATGAAAAAACTGAATCAACTGAATTCAAAGTTTCTAATTACGAACATAAAGTCCTTTCCTTGTTGCCATTGGTTACAGACAGGATTAATGTATTATTATTATTTTTACCGCTTTCACGTGCGTGTCAAGCCGGCTGAGCAAACGAATAAAGATATCTATATGAAATGAAAAATTTATATTTCTATATATTTTTACAACAATGAGAGTTTTACCATTGTTTTTTTGTGTTTCTACATCTTGCTTATTATTGATAATATTTTATTATTCAACCAAACTANAAATGAAAACGTGATAAATTAATGTCCGATATTTACAGGCTCCCGCTAGACGGCGTACTCGAGCGTTGCGATCGCGAATTGTTTTTTTGTGTTTCTACATCTTTCTTATTATTGATAATATTTTATTATTCAACCAAACTATTTGCATGGCAGCAGTCGTACTCTTCATCGAGGTCAACAAAAAATGAAATGAAAACTACTGTTTTAAGAATGTTGCAGTCGGTAGATTTTGAAGTTTTTGGTCGAGTACAAGGTAATCTAAAAATTTTAACACTCTATTTCTTCCTGCCGGTGTCTAAGATTATATTTTATACCTTTTCTAATACTACTTTTTGTCCTTTTTTTCAGGTGTATTTTTCAGAAAGGTAAACAGTTCTATATAGTTAATAATTTTTTGCATTATTAGTTAATTTTTATTGTGTTTCGAAATTTGGATTCATTAATTTTTTTGTAACATTACAAATAGTGTTTGTTCTTTTAGTTTACGAGAGAAAAAGGGAAGCAGCTAGGTTTAAAAGGATGGTGTATGAATACTTCTAGTGGAACTGTCTTAGGAACAATGCAAGGGCCAGAAGAAAAAATTATAGAAATGTATGTATACTTCTCTGTAATAGGGAAGATTTCCGTATCATGATCTACTCAAAAATTATTGCAAAGTTTTGACACCAACCCTCCCGGCTGCGGCTAACTTCGGGGCAGAAACTAAAAACATCATCACTGAAGGGGATCAACCAGTGCCGGATTTGTGGTGTAACTACCACTATAAATATTAAATACCAAATCTCTAGTATATAAGACATGTTAACTTCATTCTATCATGAGGTACCTTTTGATAGATGAAGGTTGACATGGTCCATAATTAATTCCTCACACAGATTAAGCATATGAGGGTCACTAGACCATTAAAATTTTTGGGGCCCTTACATTAAATTTTTTTTTCCGTACATTTTTTATTTGTTCAAATATAAAAGTATTTATATATCTTTTCATTTAAGAAAGAGTATTTAAAATAAATAATAAATTAAATTTTACTTTATTTTGTTAAATTAGAATTAAGAAATAATAACATTTTGAAATATATTAACACTTCACAAAATCAATGCTACTATAAAATTGGTATTCAAAAATCTTAAAGATTAAGCTATAAGTATTTCTATATAAAATTTTATTAAAAGTGAGCAGTTGTATGAGTTTTTTCTAGAGTATATAAAACAAATAAGCAAACACTTACCTTTTAGTAAATAATTTTGTAATTATTTATTGGTCAAATAGAATTAGTGACACTAAATAATTATAAAACACTAAAAAAATTATAAGACACTTCAGTTGAGGCACTAAATAACTTCTTTTTCATTTAAAACTACTCAATAATGTCAACAAACAAGTCTCAGTTCGCTATAGTCTGCCTTCAATTTTTTTGCTCGCAAATCAAAATGGCAAATTTGAACTTAAAAAACATTGATAAATCTTATGATACATAAACTATAATTATACTTATTAGAGCCCGGATTTTGATGACCTAAAAAATCTCAACTAATGCCCTTAAAAAGTACAAAAAATGGATCTTAAAAAGGGCCAAAAATGACCTTAAAAATGCAAAAAATGCCTTAAATAAAGTAAAAATTTTGAATTAGAAAAATATTTTGGTCTTTAAAGTTATTATGAGTCATTTAAGAAATATAAAGCGATGCAATACTTGTTCTACGTTCATTAAAGTTTGAAAAATTTGTTTTATATCCTAAAATAACAAAAAAAAGGAAAATATATTGACACCAAAATATTTTTATTTTGTATAGAAACTTGAATGGATATAACAACTTCCATCTCATAATATTACTAAATATCAGAAGTACATTGGATTTTTAAATGTTTTTTGATAATTTGAATTGTAAAGGAGCGTCAACCCAAACGCCCCAAAATTTAAAGAAAAATGCCCTATAAATCTAAAAAAATGGGCTAAAAGACAAAAAATTGCAAATGTCATCAAAATCCGGGCCTTACTTATAAATAATAAGTAATAAATAAGTATGATTAACATTATGAAAAAATATTTATTGTATTTTATTAACATATATTTGAAATGGATTTTTTTTTTAAATCATTGTTTTTCTTAATTTTTCAAAAATTCCATTTTAAGAGAGCTCCTAATTATTGGGGATCCCAGGCCATGGCCTAGTCTGGCCTAATGGGTAATCCATAGCTCATAGCTTAGGCATCAACTATCGTATGCCAAGTAGCTTATCTTTGTATGTCAAGACTCGTAGACATGGAGTAAACCTCTACATGTTTTTAAAACGAAATTTCAAGTTTAAATCCCATTTGGCTCCTTGTCAATTGTAAAATAATTCATTTTTTTAAATTTAGTATACTTAGAATATATGAAATATCACCTTTAAACATCTAATAACTATCATTGCTTATTTTATTTATGATTTGTTTAATTTTTAGGTTTGTTCCAACATGTTTTTTATATGCATATATTTTTTATATGCATTTTAAAGACTGTCTCATAAATCTCAAAACTTTCACATATTTCTATGGTTGCTAATTTCCTAATAAATGAAACCTCTGCTGGACATTCTGCGCCTTGAGAAAAGTATTAATATTGTTTTATTTTTTTACGGGACCTTGATGACCCCTTCAAGTGAAAAATCTTGACTTTTTAAACAATTATTTAAAAAAAAAAACAATGTTTTATAATTTGGATTTTTAGGAAGTTTTCTGTAGGACCCATAAAAATGCAAAAACTATTGTTTTCTTTTCTATTTCATTCATATGATAAAATAGAAACCAAGGTTTTTGAATTTTCATCGATTAAAAAAATGGTATCTAACATTTGCAGAGTCCATTAGAAGTGCAGAAAAGCGAGACCCTGGGCAAACAACTTGCTTGCATCACTATAAAGACAGCTAAACCAATGAAGTATTGGCAAAATTAACAGTGGAGTTCTCACAAAACAGTGTTTTTCTTGCTTAGAACCTTAATAACTCCCTTAATTTTCATCTGATTAACCATAAATCTAGCAACATGTATTTAGCTTTCTTTGTTTAAAAGATTATGTATTAGTTGGTTTTTATCCATTTATTTTTCATTTTACTGTCATTTTGATTAACACGCTGATGTAATTTTATTTATTTTTCAGTAATAGAAAATTGATTTTACCTAATAAAATGATGTCTGGCTATCACAGTGATGTTCCCAGTTTACTACGTACAAATTTTGGTACTTATCTATTTTTGGGGGATGTAAAATATTGCTTAATTACTGAGATTGCTTAATTATCACTTAATGCTATATGTACATAATTGTGGTAATAGGTACAGCAGGTAAATTTGTAATATGTACCTAATATGCTAATATAGGTGATAATTTTTTTATCCCCCCCTAAAGTGGATAAGTTCCCAAATTTTTAAATGATATTGTATTTTATTCTTGTTAGTGTATTAAATTATAAACTGCCTGAAAAGTAAAATATTAGTACTATTGAGAATATAATGTTGATTATTCGTTTGATAAATTAATTTTTCTTTTAGGAAGGATTGGTTAAAACATACAGGAAGTCCTCACTCTAAAATTGAAAAAGCAGAATTTAAAAATGAAAGGCATTTATCTAAAGAAGAATTTTCTGATTTCTTTATTAAAGTATGTATTTTTTTTGTTAGAGAAATTAGAGTTGTAATTTTCTCTTTTTTTATGATGCATGTATTTCTGCTATTTTTCTATTACCTGATTATTTTCATGCTTTTTTTCACTTTTGCTTCATTATTCTATTTTTAGCCATAAAAACTTACTGCTTTGGTTCTGTTTTTGCTTTTTTGTAAGTTCTCTACTTTTCTTTTATTCTATACAATTTTCTTATAATTTTACTTTCTTAAAAATTTTCATCTGTTAAAAAAGTAAATGTTATTTATTTAAAGTTATCTAAAGGATTTGCATTGTATGCAAACGAAATCATTATTTTCTGTATTTTATTTTATTTGTTGTTTATTATGTTATTGTAGCATTTTATATGTTTGTAGCATTAAAACTATATTAAACCATTATTAGCAATTTTTAAAAATATTATCTAATCTTTTTAATGTGGATTTATGTTTAAATTATGTTAATTATGACTAATTTGTAAAGTTGTTTCTCTGTTTTCCTATCTAACATCATTGTCTGTTTTCCAATTTAGTATCATAAAAAAAAAAGCTAGTTTGCTATGAAATATGTTTTTCTATATGCAATAACATCATTAGGTTAAGTTTCATTCCCATAAAATTTTGATAGAATGTTTTTGCTTCATTGGGTTATTTATGCTATAAAATAACAAAACAGGATGAAACATACATATCTAATGCTCTGAAAATTTTCGTGGTAAAAAAAGAGACAGGCGCTTCTAAATTTAACTTTTTTTTTTTTTTTTTTTTTGACATAGTCTTANTTTTTTTTTTTTTTTACACCCAGGCTATCCTTTCCCTTCTTTACAGTTAGATAAATTTTGCTCTTATTATATAATACATAATATTAAAAAAAATAGCTTTCTTTATATGCTGCATAATTTAAATACAAGATGGTTTTAAAGTTGATTTATAAACTATACATATATTGCCAGTGTATTTATTTGTAAGCATCTTTTCCTAACCAATGGAATTACTATAGAATGTCTCATGCAGCTGATCTGAGCTGTAGCAGAGATGACACTTTCTTCCCCTTTGCGGATAATTCTTTTTTTTAATTTTTTTATAGCATTTAAGATTTTATGTGTGATTCTTTGTTTAGAAAATTTGATTTGAAGTTATTTTGATCATCACTACACATTCAAAAGTTCATTATAAAACTACTTTGTTGCTAGTATCTCATTATAAGCTTTTTTTAAATGTTTGCAAAATTTATTAAATAACCTACTTTTCTATATGCCCCATCTATATTTTGCTTTTTATTGAAAATGACTGCTCAACTAATATATATTCTCCATATATACTGTCTCTCCTTCCTCACATAATTTTATAAAAATGAATTAAATTGCAAGATTTTCACTTTTTCACAGATTTCCTCATTTTTTATACTAATCTTAGAATTTCCACTGAATACCTCTCAATAATTATTTGAGTGGAAATTAGTGGTGTGTGGTATTAATTGTAAGAGCGGACTTTGATTGCATCAGTATTCTTTAATTTTAATGATGGTAACTTTAATTTTAAACTTATTTTATTACAGCCTAAAAAATAAAATAAGCCTCATTTTTTGCATATTTAATTATTAAATAATTAAAACTGTTGTTAATAATTTCAAATACTGGCACATAACGAAAGATTCGAAACACTTCATTAAAGGTTGCAAGAAAGAATTTGTCGATTGCTTAGAAAAAATTTTTAATGTTAAGAAAAGAACAAGATGCTTACGAAAAAGGAACTAAAAATGTAGGTGAGATGCAAATAACAAATGTTGATGATAGTAATTAAAGGAAAAACATGAAAATGAATGTGTAAAAAGAGCAAAGGACAGAGCCTAATTTATTATGAGGCTTCAGAGGCCCCGTCATTTTTGGGGGCCCTCTATGATACAAATAATTTCTTTTTGTATTCTTTCTTGAGAATTGTCAGTTAGAATTATGAGTTAACAAAGATCGAAATAAATATTTACTAATATATCGTAATTTATATATGTCATAAATGATTTAAAAACACTTTATAATTAAACAATAGGTGAGTTTTGTTTAAAATAACAACTAGGGGGCACCCTGATAGTTTTGTGCCTAGGACCCCCTCATTCCTCGATCAGGCCCTGGCAGAGGAATGTACAGTATTCACCAAAACGTTTGTACAACTCTAGGAGGAAATTGAAATAAATATTTAGGAAAGAAAATTTTTAAAAGAAATTAAGTTCGGTTATAATTTTTGACAAAATTCTAATTTAATCTTGGATAATTATTTTTGCATTTATAAATAAACAGAATTTGAAAAACGTCGATATAGTGTTTGTTTATTCCTAAAGTATTGAATTTAAATATTTTTGTTTTTTATTTATTTACAATTGTTACTGTTAGATGATTTTTTATGTAATACCATGCCTAACAAAACCTATAAATGTTTACCTCGGGTTTTTTCATTTTAAACTAGGTTTTTTTGTTTTATTTAAAACAAAGTTGTAAATAGTACTTTGTTGTCTAAATTAAAAGTAATTGACCTATTATAGAGTATAATTCTGGAAACTTTTTAAACTATTAATTAATATATTATCAATAAACAATTAAAAAATATCCACTTTCCCCGTGTAAACAGACTTACATAACAAAAAAGAATTATTAAAAATAATAAATATACTTATACATTGCTTTCTCAACTTAACATATAAATAAAAGTTTAATTTCAAAACTATATATTAGTTTTGTATGTAAAATAATGAGTTCTTGTTTGTCATATATGAAATACAAAGAATAATCTAATGTAGTTTTTTTTTTTTTTTTTTCGAATTGAATGAATATGAAGTTTTGCTTTTCACTTTAACTGTGGCGTACGCAAGGGAGGGGTTTAGGGGTTTGAACACCCCCTTGAGCTGAGACAAAATGGCAAAAATAAACATTTTAATAGAAATTATGCGGGTATTATTTTTTAAGACTATATATTTTTATTTGCCTTATGCCTACCTTTTTATCTCACGGTATTTCTCAGAATACTGAAAAAAACATTTACTATAATAGGGTTGTACTTTTGAAACCAAATTCACGTGATACTGTTATGGACTGGTTCCTTTCTGTTCTGCCAGTCGCGATAGTTTTCGAGACTGGCTGTCATTCGTGAGGTCTTTACGCGATGATTCTGGAATCTTAGACGTTCTGTCGTCTTTGAGACAATTCGAGAATTTTGGAGATGCGGTGAAAAATTATACAAAAGGGGGAACGGAGTACAATGTAAGTGTTTCTGTTGTACAGAAATGTAATACTTCCGTTGAAGAAAAAGTTTCTAGCATAACAAAATCTGATGAATGTGTGGCCCTCAAAATGTTACTTCCCACACATATGACATTGGACTTTTTTCAGAAGATATTACATGCGAGAAGATATTAAACTTCTTAACTTAAAAACTTAAACTTAACTTAACGTTAAGTTAACTAAACGTTCTTAAACTTAAAAAATCAAATCAAAATTTAACTAAACAATGCTGTCTAAATAAAAAGTCAAAACTCTCTAGCTGTCTAAATTAGGGAAATAATAATGCTTTATTACATACTCGAATTTCTTTTAGTAGCTTCAGAAAATTATCAACACCCCCTTGAAAAAATTCTGCGTACGCCACTGCACTTTAATAAGCATGAAAAATGTAAGGTAATATTTTTTTTAATTAAAATATATTTTAAAATAATGGAATGATAAAATAGACTAAATTTGTCTAATGAACTATATATGTACACACATGCATCCAATCGTGAAAAAAAATTATGTTATAATATTAATGATTTAACTATAAATCAAGAATAAACTTCTTTTTTGAAATTTGTGTAGATACAACAAGGGTATAACCGAAACAGTGCTTGTATAAAACAGCATTAAATAAAATAATATGCATTGAAAATATTATATGTATTCAACTGGATAAAAATTGGCAATTTCGACAAAAATTTTGATTTTTTTTTATATTATAACTTTAGTTTATTGGCTTTTAACTCTTAACCCTTTAAATTTTTTAATTAGATTTAGAAATGAAGTTATAGTTGTTTTTTTGTTCACTATGTGACAAAACTGAAAGCAAACTCCTGAAAACAAAACTAAAGTTATTTTATTATGCTTTGGGTATTTTAACTTTTTTTAAAAAAATTTGAATAAGAAACTATCTGTACTCTAACACTCATTATAAAAAAAGTTTATCATAGAATTCTTCGAGATTATGTATCTAGATTTTGTATAATGTTAGCTATCTCTTAGACTAAATGTTTAGGTCTAAATGTGAACATGTCATTTTTATCAAGCTTTAAGTAAGAGTATTTAGAATTTTTCTTTAAAAATTCAGTTTTAAATATTATCTTTAGTTCTATTTTTATCATTTTAAAAAAGAAAAAAAAAATTTATTTTTGAAGTTTTAGTGCAAAGCACAGATTACAATATTGATCTGGAAAAAAATTTTATTTTGAAATTTATACATTATGATTTGTTGTAGAACTGTTAGTGTAACAAGAAAAATTTTCTGTTTTTAAACTGAAATCTGCCCTTATTTTGCAAAATATTTTATAAATTTTTAAATTTTACTTTGAATGTATAATTATAGGACTTTTGCTTGCCAAACATAAAATTAAAATTTTAATTATGCCTTTTTTAAAAATGATAAAAGTCACAACCAGTAAGATATCTTAAAACAGGCCTGTGTTTTTATGGTCATGATAGCTCCACAGGTATACACTTATTTTTATTGTGAATGACTGGCACACTTTAAAAAAAATTTGTTAAAACCGGTTGGATACCTTAAATAAATTTTGAATATTTTTCAATATTTTTTAATTATGCTCTTTTATTAAAGCAGTGTATTTTGAAATTATTAGAATTATTAGTAAGAACATACTGCATGCATATAATAAAAAGTTGTTTACACTAATACCAGAAGAAAAAATTCAAAAATTTACTACCAAATATGATCTAAAATTCAGAAAAGCAACTCATTCCCAATTATGCTTTTGATTGTGCCAAGGATGACATACTATTTAAGAAGATTAAAAAACAGAATTTAATTTCTAGAGAACTAAACTTATCTCATAATTACATTTTAAAAATTTTAAAAACTATCAGAACATAGTGTTGGTAATTGTCTGTGTTATTTTAAGAATTTTTAGGGGCATTATTACTTAAGTTAAAATTTACTAACATTTATCATTTTATCAAAGTATTTTTGCAGAAGAGCAATAAATATATTTACATTTAAAAATAACTTGTCTTGAAAGTCACACAAACTCACATTAGTAGTTTAACTCCAAATTAGACAGATTTTATTGAAATATATGCGATTTTTTCATTTTGATTATATTTAAGCTGGAGGTATTTATTTAAATAATAGATTTTAAAAAATCCTTTTTTTGTTTTTGAAGGAAAAAAAAAACAGTTTGGTATTAACCTGGATTTGGACCATGGCTTAAACCACATTTGTTTAAACCAGCCAATCCTGATTTATTTATCTTAATTTCTTTTCTTAGGCTACATTTTATTATTAAAGTATAAATATTTAAAAAAATGTGTTAGAGCAGAGAGACTAATCTAGGCAACTATTTTCTGAATCTGTTACCTATTTTGGAGACATTGTTTGTTTCTGAAGCAACTAAAGGGACTATTTTTTGGATTCTTACCCCAAATGGTAACCCTGTAAAGACCATTTAGTTTTTAAGAAAAATTTATTGCAAATAACTTAAGTAAATCTGTATAATTTGAGTTTTAATTATGTGAGAAAATGGTTTAAGTACCTAATCAAATTCTCACAAAATTTGTTTTGAAATTGTAGCTATGTAAGACAATTGACTCAGAATAATAAAATGCATAAGTTCTGAAAATTTTACTTTAATTATAACTGTATATTTATCACACTATACAATATTACACTCTTGTTTGTTCTTTACACTTTTATAAATGGCTTTTTGAGGGGAGCTATATAACTTTTTTTGTACAAACTGAAAAAATGGATTACATCTACTACATTATGTTTATACATCTACTTATTTTGACATTCAGGAAAGTTATATTTTTGATTTCTTAACTTAATTGTTATCGTAGATTAATTTTGTCTTAAATGCTCTTGTACAATCCAGAAAACTTTAGATTGTAGCATATGAAAATTTGATCTGAAATTATTCAAGCGGTTCAGTGCTTTTTTTTCATTTGTATGTTTTAATTTTTATGTATGCATTAGGTAACTTAATGAATAGGATGAGTATATTCAGAGATTTTTTTTAAATTTTTTTCCCTTTAACATTTTTTAGTTTATTTTCTGTATTTCAGTATATTTAAATAAATAACTACAAGGTAAAAAAAAAACCCTCTCATACATTTTTTTAAATTTATTAAAATCAAATAGTAACTTAAATCAATGAATTGCTTAAAATTAAAGTCGGGGGCTGGCAAATAAGATTTTTTATTATTTTTTTTTTATTAGGGAATCATTTACTAATTAATTTTAACAAAGTTATAAGTAAATTAATTTAAACTGGGGTTTCTAAGGCTAGATTTGTTTTCAAATTTATGTGAGTAATTTTATTTGTATAAAGTAATATAATTTATTTCAAACTTTGTTTTGAACTTTCATTTATTCTGCAAGTATTTGAACAATTTATTTAATGTTATATTTTTATTTTTTTAGATTGTTGATCTATTGGTGTTGTCATATATCAATCCCCATTGAAAGTTTTAAAATCTTTCTGTAAACTATGTAGTATAAAATTTGATAATTTCCCTCCTTTTGAGCGATATTTAAACTGAAATTGTTTTAAGTAATGAGTTCGCTGTTCTCAAATTTTTTTTAGTTGTTTTAGAATTCCATCCTTTTAAATTTCATGCTTTTTTTTTTTTTTTTTTTTTTTTTTTTTTTTTTTTTTTTTTTTTTTTTGCAATCTTGTGCATTAATGTACTTTTAAATATTGGGGAGTTGTTATTCAAACTTGTTACCCATTGGGATTTAAATGTTATGATCTAATCTGTAAAGTTTTGCAACTGCATGGTTCTGTGTGTTGGTTTTTCAACATGACTTAAAGGGAATTTTTATGTATTATCTTATATATGATATTTATTTTATTATATAGCTAGTCAAATTATATTTGTTTCAGTATACTTATCAATGAGTAATTAATATTTTACCTATTTCTTTTTTATTATAGAAAGGAGATAACTATTTCTGAATGCATCTGTTGTGGACCTTTACATCCATTATAAACTATCTCCCTCACTGTTTGTGATAACATCATATCTGTATTATATATTTATTGTTATTTTCATTAAAAGTTCTGTCCAATTTTTTGGATTGATTTTAATTGCTGCATTAAGTTTACTTTCTCAAAAGAGTTACAGCGACTCTATTATTTTTTGTGCTAGAAATTGATATAAAATTTTAAGAGTGGCCCAAATAAAGTTATTTTTTCTTCATTCATGCTTTTTTTAAAAAATAATTTATGTTAGTAAAATTTTCCAATCAGTTTTTATCATAACTATGTGATCTCTGAATTATACCAATATGTGTATTCAAACAAATTGTCATGTTTTGTAAACTGATGGCTTCCATTTTTTTACTTGCCAATTCTTTAAAGATTGCTGCACAGTCTTATATGGTAAATTAAATGAAATGCAATTGGAGAATTCTTGTATCAGAAGTACTTCTATTATGATTTAAAACCTTACAGCTCATAATTGGATATTGGTGTTTCTTTATTCTACTGAGTGTAATTTACATTTCATGCATTGCTAAAAAAAACATTTTTGTTTTTTAGATTGCATGAGAATGTATTTGATAAATATATTTTAGGAAAAAGATTAGCCTTAATAATTGTTTTTAAGGAATATGTTTCACTTATGCTTTTTTTACTACTACCTATCCTCTTCAAGGTTAATACCTGGCTGACTAACCCACTGAGCTAATATCGTAACATTCCAAAATGTCTACTACTCAGTCTTAGTGTCTATGCTCGCCCTTTACTGACCATTAAATGAAATTGTGACCAAATATACCCCTATAAAACCAAGTATGGATGGGCTTCAAGAGCACATCTTTATACTTATGCCATTAACATTGTCCATGGAAGATTGTACATTTGTCCAACATGGAGCCTGCCTTACCTGACTATAAAATGTTTACTTCCATAATTATTAATTTCTAGGACACTCGAAAGTAACTAGCTTGTCCCTGACTCTTTGCATGTGAAAATATGAACCAATGACACATTGTCTACCTTCCAAACTGAACATTATAGTAAAGGTTTGTATAGGCATCATGTTAGATAGGCATATAAACCACCTTGGACAGCCACATAAAAGATACTGTTACTAGTATGAGTATATTTGTATATTTTTGTAATATAAGGGTAATAGGGCTCTTATTTAGGCAATTTTTTATGTTCTTGTAGAAAACAGGGAAATCGACTTAAAAATTAGATTTTCTAATGAATAAGAATTCCTGATAGAAAAATAGAAGATTTTATATGCAGTAAAAACTTCAAGCTACAGTGCCCAGTCCAAGAGTTATTTAATTCTACACTTTAACTGAGATGTTTTCCTGGAGTTATGCAAGCTTCTTTAAAAGCACAGTTGGAGTTATTCCTGCTTTCTTTTTAATCAACGACAGCATACAGTGTCAAACCTCATCATGTCAAGGATTTTCAGGAATGTAAAGCTGTCAACAAGACTGGATGGCCAGCCAGATCTCCTGACCTTAACCCTACAGCTCATATCTGTGACCTGTTAAGGAAACTATTGGAAAGTCACTATCTCCCTCTGACAACAACTAAAAGAGCATTTCTGAACCAATTGCCACTGAAACACCTTATTCCCTGTCGGAAACCATGAAATGTATATTATTGAAAATAGATTGAGAGGGCTGTTTACACCTATGAACTTTTCTTCTTATTTTTTTTCCATTATGAATCAGTATTTCATTATCTTTTACTTTCCCTCCATGATGATGTTAAACATGATCATGTGTAAATGTTATAACTGTTATTATTATTATATCAACCTGTGTATAAACTAAATTACACTAAAATCTGTTTACTAGTTTTAAAGACAATCTGAAAATATTTAATTTTGAACACCAACCTATTTGAGATTAATTCTTCCTGTTCTTTAGATTTTAAGGGAACAAATTATATAGTACAAAGTCACCTGATCCTAGATGACTATTTTTTTTTTCGCCACAAAAAACATTGTTGTTCGAATTTTCCTTACCATTTAGAAGAATGTTCCTCCTACCACATTGAAAAAAGAGTCTGTACAGATATATTTTGTAAAATATGAGTAATGCATTTTAAAAGGCATATCCAGAAAGAAAAAAAAAGAGGCACGAAATCATTCTTTTTTACCTTACCGTTTATGGATAATTGTTAGAGCTAGATGTCTGTTAAAATAAGACGTAACATTAATATTCTTCAATTTTTACAAAACTGGTGTCTTAAAGATGTTTAGCTAGAGTGCATACCTACGATGTCATTAAAATTTTAATGGAAAATATTAACGTGTCTAACACCAGGAAAAGATTTCGAAATCGGGCGGGGGGAGGGCTACTGGTTGTAACTTTGAACCATTTGTACAATCCGCAAAGTTAAAAACGGAACACAGTAAGTTTTGATCTAATGATTGGCTCATTAGTTACTATGCAATTTTAACGGTCTGAAGGATTGGCTTTAAACATTCCAATTAATTTGAGTAGACGATATTTTTTAAATTACGAAAGCAAACGCAAAACGTGCTTCTTCTTTTTTACATAAGTGTAATTCTTTTAAACTGATTTAAATTTTTGACCTTCAAAATATGGTCCCTAGTGCTATTTAAAAGAAGAAGAAAAAATAATTTAAACACAGTTGTGAAACTCGTAGATCTAAAGATAACTCTTAATTTGAGCTAAATCAGCCCAATAGTTAGTGAGTATTCCCTAAAGTTTAATGACAATAAATTTTCAAAAAGTAGTCGTTTCTGAATAACTAACCAATTCCATTCAATTTGAAGGATTTAGTCATTTAAAATTAAATACTTAAAATAATATTTGTGTAAATTGAAATGAAATTTTTTTCTATCAAATAAATAATATTTTTTACATTGAATCACCATCTTTGGGTAAACGAGTTTTACAATTGTGCTTAAATTTTTTTTAATTCTCCTGATAATTCCAGAAATGTGAACATAATATGTAAAAATTGAAATTATTACTAATCAGTTCAAACTTTCAACTGCTCTACTGCGTAATTTATTGAACCTAATGAGAACATATTTTTTTAAGTGTGGCTACTGCCATGTATTGAGAATCAAGAACTCAGCCCGTCGAGAAAAAAATATTTATGCAGATAAAGTATTTTTTATTTTGTTTCTTTCGTTTAATTTTATAACCTAAAATATCATTTTACAGAAAGCAATTAGGATATTTTAGGCTAACCCCTCGAACCAATAAAATTGGATCTTATAACCTGTCACCTTTTGATCATTAGTTAATTGTCGTAAGGTGCTTTGTTCTCTCTGCACAGCGCATAAAATAAAAGGTACTCTTGAAAAACTTTTGATCCAATTATTATATTTTCGTCATCGCTTTCTAAAGGGCAATTTTGTTGTCCGAGGGAATAAAAAGAACCAAAGCGTATTTTGTCTCGGCATTTTTGTTACTTTGTCCTAGATTCAATAGATATTTAACTTTCTGATGATGGCTAGTACAAATATTGTACCAGAATAATGGGTGTTAGCACACTAAGAGCCGTATCCAAAAGGTTAAATATAGGATTTAAAATTCTTTCAGTGATGTCCTAACTCACAGGACAGAAACAACTCTGAAATACTTCGAAGTTAATTCATATAATTGAAATGACTTCTGTATTTCAATCCCATTATTGAATGTGCTCTCTCCAAAGTTTCTTTAGTTTTAGGGAAGAAAAAAACTGGTCATACTTTTTTAATTACAACTTTAACTTGTTGCAAACTGTTCTATGAATCATGGGAACAATATTTATCTCTAAGTTAAGTTTATTGCATAACAAAATAATTTTTAAAATATCAGTGCTCCTTTCTATTAAATTATACTTCTCGGATTTCAGATACCTTAAAATGAAAAGTAGTAAAATTTAAAATTGTAACTCAAATCGTTTTATCTTTGTTATAATTTATTTGAAAACGCACTTGTTGAACAATTAAAATTTTGTTGCTTGCTTTAATTTTCTCAATTTGTTTGTATCGATGGTTAGCAAAGGTAGGAAAAAAAAAAGCTTTTTTTTAATGTCGGAAAGTGTTAGTGTTGAAAAATCGTTTATTGTACAAAGAAACAGCATAAATTAAGAACGTTTAATATTTTCCGTTTGTGCACTGTACTTAAAATTAATGAAAACTTGAAAAAATCACGTATTTTTTAATAGACAGTCCTAAACAATAGTAAAGCATACTTTAAAAATCGTAAAATAAAGAAAGTTTGATTTTAAATATTGTCTTAATTTATTTAATATCGTCTTAAGTATAGTTTATGATACAATTTACTGAGCATTTTACCAAATTAAAGAGAATAAACTAACTACAAATGGTTGCATTGAATAAATCATTTTCCAAATTCTAATGATCAGAAAATGAATAGTAAAAGCAACGACAGTAAAAATCTTAAAAAAAGTCAGCCTAGTTCCTTTTCTGACAGTGACGTTCGATCCGGGCAATTGGCTTCCACCCTTTTTGTCATTTCCAGGCAGCTCTCTCTCATTAGTGTTCTGGCCATCAAGTTGTCAATTAACGTCCGGCGTCTTCTTTCTTAAGATTTATGGGGATTTTTTCATCCTTTTTCCCTTTTCTCTTATAATTGCCCTATGTTGTTTCCCCGATTTCTTGCTCTTCGGATTCTTAATAAATTCTCTAGTCTTCCCGAATTTCCCGTAAAAGTGCTTTTGTTTTTTATATGAACTATTTTCTTCAGACGAAAAATGCTACGTTTGTGACTACGCTAAATTGGAAATATTTTAGCTCATAAAGACGATTGCCAAATTTAATAAATCAAGGATATAAATAAGGCAAGAAAGAAAATTGGTTTTAAAAAAAAGGCAAAGTTCTTTGATAACTTACAAATGTAAGGAATTATTTCTATTCATTAAATTTGTACCGATATTTTCCATATATTTTTACTATTTAAATTGCAATTGTTCTGGCCGGTGTCATAAAAACTAGTGCACGAGTGTCAGTAAATTCCAGTTACACCAATTTTACAGCATTGTTGGAATTAAAATAATTTCCTATTAAAAAATTTGTCCAAAAAGGCTTTGGCCCAAGGGGAGGCTAGGTGGTCTTGTGTCATTCTGTTGCCAATTTAAGCTTTAAAAAAAATTTAATGTTTTTGTGTTATTTTGTCCGGTTGGATGCGGTATTTTTTTTTACCGGGACAGTCTAATATGAGTCACACCCTAACGATGATCATTAGTTCATTATTATAAAGCTTTGATTTTGGGTTACCGTGTGGCTAATTAGAAAGAACAAAATTACCGTATGAAATTTGTCGAGCCAATTTGACACAATCGGCTACGTAGTTGCGCCAGAACCAAATACGATATTAATGTTTGGCAGCACCGTAGTTCCATGCAAGAACTTATACTTCCTTATCGGGCAAATTTCTGATTTTCCCCCGTTTCTAACAAAATTAATTTTTTAAAATTGTTTGTCACGATATTTTGTTCGAGATTTATACCGCCATCAACCGCAATGTGACATGTTATGTGATATCCAATTTTTGATTTGTGGTTTTACTAACTGCAGAGGCATCTGTCGAAAAAAATTTGAACTAAAATCGGTAATCTCTGGAACAAAAAATAAATTCCAGAGTCACGAATTTGTATCTAAAATTGTTTTCAAACATTCACCGTTTTCATATCACAAATTTTTGAAAGCCTTGGGTATAATTTAGAAGATCCTGTATAAATATTGTATATATTTAAAAAACAAAAACTTTCTTTTCAGTTTCTGGCTCAAGAAGTTTTTAAAACACAAAAAATGATATTGCAGAGTGCGAAGTGCCGAACAGATTTGCAGCACCATTTTTTTTTAATCAATATATTGAGGTAATCTATCTGATTTATATTCGAAGCAATTTTAGTCAAAATAAAGTCCGTTAATAATTATTCACTTTTCGATTCAGAGGCAAAAGGTTCAAACTGATATAACCTTACGGGAATAAATTACTTTAAAAAACAGTAATTATTTTCTTCTGCCTGTGAGTGATTCTGTTCAATGTTCTTTTGTCAAATAAATTATTTTCAGAAAATTTTGCCTGAGAAAAATTGTCACGTTATATTTTGTACAAGAGGAATTAAGTCATATATTATTTTGAGATCAATTACGTCACTCAATGCCTTATCCAAAAGTAAACTATACTGCACGATAGAAAATTTATACCCTCAAATTTTAAGACTAGATTTTTTTTTCCCTGAGAGAAGTTCAGTTCTGTGATTTTTACCCCGGTTTTAGCCAGCGACCGTTAGTTTCCGTTCTCTTTAAATTTTTCACCATTTTTTTTAAAACAAATTGTTGTTAATAAACGCCAGTTGCAAATAAATCACATTTTAATAATATCAGTGGGCTTTTCAACCATTTTGAATTTTGGGGATTGTCTTCTTTGTTGTTCCCGGCTGCGGTCAGTGTGCAGGTGGGTGACCACTTGGGTCAGTCTGCGTTGGGACCGATGGTGTACAGTATTGGTCCTCGTTAAACTGTTCTACCGTAAAGTGCTCGACTTCGCGTGCAGGTCATCGGGCTACCGAAGCGAAGGTGCCATCTCTGCATGGGATCAAAAATGTGATGACATGTCTTCGGATTATCCTCCCCAAACCGTCGCCAGCCCATTGTGCAGCTCTAGTGCGACATAAATGAACTGCAACAATAACAATAATAATTGTTGGATAACCAAAAATTTATTGTACTTTATAGGTGCTACATAAAAACAATTAAAAAAAAAGGTTACGATTTAAATTTTTTTAATAATCGTGTACCTCTTTTCTTCTAAAAATTCAGATGTCTGATAAGAGAGATGGTATATAGTTTTTTTCTCTCCATAAAAGCCCAAAAAATACATCTTGACGATTTTTTCTAAACGTATCAACAAGACATCTTGTCAAATTAAGATATCGGTGCATTATTATCTCTTAATTGTAAGCAGCACTTTCATTGCGTTTTTATATTTAATAAAATACCAATTCGGAGCAAACAATGAGAAATAATAGACCACCAACAGAATCGAAATTTTTTTCTCTATCTTTTCATTCATCACACGACAAGTTCTTAATAAGATATCCCATTCAATTAAGAAGGGAACCATTGCTGCCGTCATGCATTTGGTCTCGGAGTTGTGGAGGCCAACCATGACTCCCTTGGCCGACAATTAAGTGTTGAAGGAGTACTTTTTTTAAAATTAAGATATCAGTGATTGTTATTTCATTTTAATCCTAATACATTTCATTCCTTTAAGTCAAATAAAACAGCTATTGTGAGCAGACGGACTGAAACATCTTTGGACCACCCACAGACTCAGTTTTTTCTCGATTTCAATTAATTTTAAAACAAAATGTTCGCTTATATTTCCCATATTTCGAAGATCATCCTTAATTTATATATGAAAAAAAAAATAAACAATGAAGAAATAATTTAATTCTAAAAACATACTTGCTCCCACGACAAACAGTCTCTGATGTTCATTTTCAAGAAATAGAATATCAATTCATGGGTTCAAAAAACCTATATTACCAAAAAAGAAATGCTTATATCAAATTTTAAAGTTTTGTTGAAATTAAAAAAAAAATGTCTATATTTTTCTCATTGTCATTTCGTTTAGATATTTAAAAAAAAAAGTAAATGGTTAAAGCAAAAGAAAAAAGATATATGTACAATTATCAGTTTAGATCTGTTATGAAAAGAAATCAAAATAACTTTAGTATATGCTAGGTTTTATTTTTACAAGAATTCTCACGACTGATTCTCTGTTTTGAATCTTCCATGTTCAAGGAACTGGAGTGTGAAAATGAAAATCACGGGTGGCTAGAGATTTAGAGTAAAAGAAAAATGAAATTCTGTCAGATCTAATTGTTTTTATTCGATATTTAAAGGAAACAATAGATTACCCTGCAGTTAAATTTTTTTTTCCCTTCCGAAAACGGCGTCTGCGCGTTTTATTGTGGCCAATCACCTCAACAATCTGACTTGGTGGTCTTAAGGCTGATAAAGACTGGTGAAAAGGATCAAATCAGGGGTTCAATTTTTTAAGGGGGGGCGAAATTTAAATACACAGTCACAATAGCTTTCTAAATTTCCCACTTAAGAAAAAAAAATCCTTATGTTGGCTAAATATTTACAAAAAGATTAGTTATTTTTTATCTCTTTCTCCTTTTTAGCTTGGTTAAATTTAAATCGATGATAAAAATCATAAAAATTGTCTCTATTTTTCTGAAATGTTGAAGGGAAATGACTTATAGAGAATTTTAATTATTGAGAATGACTAATCATTCTAGAGAATTCTATATGATATATATCTATTTAAGTTAAAAATATAGAGAGAAAATGGAAAATAATAAATACGTATATATATATATATATATATATATATAACGGTAAGTCGACTAACCGTTGTATATATATATATATATATTATA